>NC_071308.1:8963851-9267033 GCF_027563975.2 Plodia interpunctella | reverse complement strand
ATATATTTACCTTTGTATGTATGCATTTTATTTATTTGAGTTATTAAATATTTCGTTTTAATTTGATAAGTACATATTTAATTTTAGATATTAATACGTTTTAATTTTTTTTTTGTTTTGTTATCAATAAATATTTTATTGTTTTAGATATTAATACGTTTTCAATTTTTTGTTTTGTTATCAATAAATATTTTATTGTTAAGAATATTTCGTTTTAATTTGATAAGTACATATTTAATTTTAGATATTAATACGTTTTAATTTTTTTTGTTTTGTTATCAATAAATATTTTGTTGTTTTAGATATTAATACGTTTTCAATTGTTTGTTTTGTTATCAATAAATATTTTATTGTTAAGACTTTTAAAGGTATCTAGTAACAAACAAAGACCTGCTATGTGGAATCTTGGTAAATTTGATAGAACTATAATAGGTACGTGTGTTTGCAGCACGATTATTTAATTTAGGCAGACACATTGAGTTTGACAGTAATATAACAAAATAACTCTCAATCTTAATTGTACTCCTTTTACCAAAGACCTCCACATTCTCGTAAAATGAATAAACTTCATAATTAAATTGTAATTTGTTTAATTACTCATTCAGTTCGAAATAAATTATCTTTATTTAAGCTTGACTAAATGAGCGTTGAAATATTTTATCTGTAGAATCCCAAATCGGTTATAATATAACGACGATTCGTTTTATGTTTTATTTTCATAGATATTTAATAAAAATATTAAATTTGTTATTTTCAAAATTATCTATGAACTCTGTTGTAAATATATAATTATTTTTGTCAAACTTGTATTATAATTTGAATGAAGAATTCAAAATCAAAAATTCTTTGTGTTTTAAAAATCTTGACATGGTATAATCTAGATATATTACATTGTACATAGGTTACAATAAAAAATATTGTGAGAGACTGGTGCCTGAACTAAGCAGAGCCTGTATCTACACCAGCCTCTCGCCGCCTGGAGTAAGACTGAAGTATGATTACTAAAGAGAACATTGAGAAAGGAGATGTTATATATATATTGCGGAGTTTGTGCGATGGTTAGAAATTAATTTGATAATAGATATATGATAATAGAATAGATAAAAGAGTGATAAAAGAAAAAGAATTGAATCTACAAAAGTCTAGCGAACAAAACTATTTTCTCTGAAAGTTTTTACTACCTTCACTAAATATTGAAAAGCAGCAACTCGCAGCAGTAGTCGTAAATCAGTTTAAAACTAATTACCGTGAGTATTGAACGAAATACAATACGCTTGTGGCTTGAAAGCGAACAAATAAAAAACATACTACAACCATAAGCCACCCATGACGAATTCCAAGCTTCCAGTCATAAAAGTGACCCACAACAATGCATTATTTACTATTATATATCGGCAAGCGACAGACAAACTAATTACAAACATAAACACAGGAGAATCGTAGGTGTAAGAGTTCCCGGGCGGTACCAAAAGTGTTTGATAAATACATCCGAAAAACTACCTTGGACGCGCATGTACAATGAACGCGGAGCCCAATATTGACCCTTGCGTAACCCCAACGTTCCCACGGTGTCCTGACGGATTTTCTCATGTTATGGAGTAAAATGAAACCCTCGTTGTTGAATGTAACACCACTGGGCGCCTGCCCTGTAACATTTTTGGTAAACAAATTGAAGTTCAAATATTTGGACTGATTATTCGAGTTGGCTGTTGGCACAAAGGCGGCTTTTAAGTCACAAAAGATGTGGTAATTGAATTGGATTTTTGTGTAATCGCTATCCACTTTTGATCCTTGTTTATCGTGTACGAAGTGGATTGCGTGAGGTTGGGGAAATTGAAATGTCCATTGAGCATTTAACGTTCGATCAAAACATGGGTTTAGTAACGTTTTGTATGGAGTTAAACATCTCCAAGATGATAAATGTTATTTTAGGCGTTTGTGTTTGAATGCAGCTTACGTACTTTATTGTCGGCATGAGCTCTTGTCAGGATTATGTACGTGGAACGCAAATAACGCAATCGTCTAGGAAATATTGCGTATTATAACGTGCATTAAGATTGAGATAAAAATAGATAGACATCGACAAAATTTACTGCTGAACTAAACGGAGTTAGTTTCAAATTCTTATTGTAATTTTATACGTTTGGTTATGATGAAATATACGTCAAACATTACGATACGATCATACAACTAAAGTATACGTCGAAAACGTTCTAATTTATGGAGATGATTATTATATGATTATTTATATAAATAGAGACCGCTGCTGATTTTTCATATACCTTTAATACTGCTGGAGAAAAACTATAAACACGGCGATTTCCTATGCTTCATTTTCAACTTGATCGGAGTTCTCTTTTTAATTTTTGCTTTCTTAGGTGGCCTGCCCTAGACTATAATAACCTTATGTTCAGTATGCATACATATGTAGATTTTATATCAAAGGTTACGTTGGTATAAAACATTCCTAGAAGCGCCAGGCGTGGTTTTGCAACCGGCAAATTGAAATGGCTCCATGACAGGTGCTACAAACAACACGGCAGGGTGCCATACATTACTCACGTTGCTAGTGATGCGAGGTCGATTGGTCCTATTACAAACTTTTTAGCAGTAAAGAGAGAACTAAGTGAGGAGAAGGGTAAGATCGTGAAGAAACCTGCAGTCTATGTAGTTGATAATTGCCTAGTATCTGAAGTGACCAGCCCGCTAGTCAGAACACGTTGTTTGGGTCACGGGAAAGTGATGGATGAGATTGGCACAGGACCGAAAAAGCGACGCGGAAAAGGGAGGCGTATACCCATCTGTGGGTTGATATAGGCAGAAAATGGTGACGATAATGATAATGTTGAAGGTGAAGGTTAATGACAAAACCGTTCATCACCAAAAACAATATTAGTTGTTGCGTGTAAAGATATCGAAAAGCATCAGGTCTAATATATAGATACTTCATTTATAGTATAGTAGGTAAACGAGAATGCAAGTTGTCTGATGGTAAGCTAACACAGCAATCTATGGACACTTGCGGCTTAATGATACTAATAGTAACTGATTGCTAACTTTTTAAGAACAACGGCAATGATCTGATAAAGATAAATAGGTATATAGATAACTTACTTCTTTTAAATAAACTGTTGTTCGCGGACATTAATATTATGAAGAGGATATTTTGCATGAGATATAACGGACACAGTTACCGTAATATCTTTTTTGATACTAAAATTGTAAGCTATGCAGACGTTTTGTCTTTCTCAAGTTATTGTTCTTAAGCTATTGTGTTTCTTAATAGGAATTTGATGTTTGAGGTTTTCAGTAAATTCAGTTTAATATAGTAAAAAGTAAATGTGGTCAATAGAGAAAGTAAAATCATGTATTTATTAATGAAAAATAAAACGAATCGAGTTCCCATCTCTACTCATACACATCAAATCATAATAACGGAAGTAAAACAGACAAAGAAATAAAGATCCTATTCTCTAAACGCATTGGACGCAAAATTGCAAATAACGATCATTTTGCGAATAATGCACAAGTGCAAACCACTCCAAATGAAGTTCAAACATCGTGATTTGTTATAATTACACTTGGATGCAAATGCAGAGGTAATGCAATCATAAATTGTCTGCATCTAATAATGCAGTACAATGTTTGAACTGATATCCTACTAATTCTCCTAAGATAATATTATAAATGCAAAGGTTTATAAGTAAGTATGTTTGTTTGTCAAATCTCGGGCACCTTTAATCTAGTCTTTAATAAGTGTTTTAACAAAAATGAAATTTTTAACTTTTATTGTTGTCAGAGAGATCTTATTGCATTGAATAGTAAACAATTGAGTTCCCACATTTGGAGCCGTTCCTGGTTGCACCATCAGGTTATACTTACCATAATTCTCATCCCTAGAATTGATTTTCCATATCCTTCCGTGGATGTACGAGGCTACTAAGGCCTTAACAGATGTATCTCTAAATCAAAATCAAATCAGAAATTTGGCCTAGGTAACAATAGCACTCCGAAAGACGGTTAGCTTTGAGCGTCACAGCTTTAAATGTAACACGTGAAGAAGAGAGAGAGCTGTTGCTAAACTATTAATGTTCAACATTTATAACTTTTTAACGCAGGAAAAATCTTCCATGCAAATTTCTATCAGCTTATGGCACAGCCTGTTTAACTCAAAACCTGTTTAATATTTACATATACATAATTATGCAACGCGAAAGTTAAAAAATAGTGATAGTGTGGCGATTTTTATTGTTTTTCTCATCTTCATTGGTGTAGTACCAAGAATTACGAGTACTCGTAATTAGTTTGACGACCTTTCATAGCGTAGCACCATTTTCGTCCGTCACTTTGAAACCGTGGCTTGCATTCTCAGCGCGTACGAGTATTTGTGATTGTTTCCACAGATATTTGTCCCCGGTTTTGTGAATGTTATGCTCATTTCTATGTTTCTGTTCGTCGTGCCCATGACTCAGGTTTAGTTTTCAGTCTTTTTCTTTACAGGCATTTAGATACTCAACAATCATCAACAACATTAACCTCTTTGCAACCAGTCACCTCGTTTACCATCTTTGGAATTTCAGAACTGACTATTCTAAAAGCCAACATAAATTAATCATCATATATCATATATAACTTACCTATTACTACGCCGCTTCCAATCAACAAGTATTTAATAATGTAAATGGAATGAATACCGTAATAGTAACGTTTACGTACAAACCCCCTGCTGTTGGCAGCGAACATTTAGAAACACAACAAGTTAGAATAGCTTAATATACATAGCGAACCTACTTAATATGTGCGTCCCATAACAACAAATTGAATGAATAAGATTTTAAGGAAACTTGCTCTATTACTTAATTCAAATCTGCCATTTTGATAAAAATATACTTTGTATGTATATTATGACACGATATATTAGGTTCCCAAAGGGCGCAGGCATTGAGGTAGACCATGGACGATCTCTAGACCAGTTTCAGCGTGGTTGACAGCCAACGGCTCAAGACAGAAACCTATGGAAGACAAAAGGAGAGGCCTTTGACTAGCGGTGGGATACAGGACAATAGGCGATGAAAAAAAAAATATATATTAAATGTTTAAGTAATTCAGAAACTCTGAATTGATTAATTGTAACTTACTAGTTTCATGTTTGTTTGTTTCAGGCCCAACGCCAAGGCAACTTCACAAATCAAGCAGTCGAATATTAATAAGGTACCTAGCTTATTTTACATGAATATTATTATGTAGTAGGTATAATGCAGACGGCAGACGAGCATCTAACACTTTCGATATACGGATATAAAGCGAGCACAATATTGTTGAAGTTGTCGCTATAACCAAAATCGGCCAGAGATCATCATCACAAGGTACCATAATGTTCATTAGAAGTATTTTAATTGAATCATCCTGACAATGCGGTTTAATTCCGTTGTACACGATATCACAAAATTGCACCACTTTTACACTCAATTGCTATGTCATTGATAAAGAAGATAGTGTCGTATCCATGATCATAAATCTATATGAGTTTTCAATAAAACTGTGATGCGAGTCATTGAAGGAATTATGTTTTTCGTATCATTATCATTAATCGACGAGAAATTGTTTCAATTGGTTTGATGTCAATGAGCGCTGGCGTTTTTTCTGCAACCAGAATGTTGTTGCTAGAAATTAAGAGAGAAGGGTGTCAAATCACTAAAGAGTAATAGACAAATACATAAAGCGATATTGGGCCAACCGGTTGTGCTAGTATTGTGTCCAATAGGCAGGAGCCTAATTAAGTCGAATAAAACCCCCGCTTTGATTGAACTTTCTTGCTTCTGCTATTTTGTTATCATCAAGGATAACGTACGTGCTAATGTTTAGACAATTAAGGATGTCAAAGACTATGCTAAGGAGAATAAAAAGTAGAAGGAAAAGGAAATAGACTGAAAAGGTTTTTCCAGTTTCTTTCGCAACCATAAAGCGTCTGACGCTCTATGGTTGCGAAAAAAACTAGAAAAACGCTTGGATGTCAAACTGAAAAAAAAAAGACTTAAGCTAAAGATAGGACATATTTCTCCGCCCATTTACAACATCAAAAACAAAGACAACAATAAGATGAATTGTTCATTCATTCCTTTGACCGTGCCGCTGTCAACCGCTTATAACCGTTTAAAAATCTAAATTAAAATGTCGCTGTCTTTCATAACGGAAAACAAAGAAGTGACAACTTAATGTGGCGATTGTCATTTGTCACTTTAAGTGGTGGCCTGAAGGGAGATGCAGTTGGTGAGAATTTATTGCTTTCAATGCATGTGTTTTGTTTTGAGTAATGAATATGTTAGGAAGTATGACAAAGGTTTTTATGATGACTTAGTTGACTGTCAACTATTTCTGCCGCCAAACACCAGTGCTTGCATTGTTGTGTTTCGGTTTGAAATGAGAGAGAGAGCTAGTGTAATCACAGGATACTGTGGCCTGGTAATATCTTAGCCTTTAAAGTAGTGAACGCTCGTGTTTATTCGTTTGATTGTATCTAATACACCTATATAAAAAAAGACCTAAAAAAAGAGAATAAAATGGAAGTTTTTGACGTGAACGACAACCAGACTAGTAATATTATAGAAAAGTTATTACACGTTATATAGAAAATTATACAAGGTTTCTTTTGATACAATGCGAAAATACATATACTTAGCACACATATGCCAAGCCGTGAATATTACATAGATGATTTAATAAACGTGTGACCCACATTATGTTATCCATTGACTTAAAATAGACTACTATCATAAATACTGATCATTTTGAGCCAGAATTATATATACGTCATACTAAAATTCAAAATTCATTTGAAACAGCATTTTATTAATACAAATCAATGGAAATACATACAGACTCCATACACGGCTTTGAACATAATATATTAGAAATAACATGAGCGTATTGAATTGAACAGTAGACTATTGAACCAAAGTGATCCATAAATTTCGCGTGTTTGACGTAATGCTTTGCTGTATTGAATACTTTAATGTAATATTGCACAAACGTAATTATATGAATGGTAATAGTTAAGGCGCCACACAGGTCTGTCGGTCTAAAATCTTGGGTGTTATTAATACATTCACTATTAGTCTTAGAGACATATTGATCATCAGAAAGCGAGGTTCTTGTTATTTTCTATCTACATTTCTGCATCTTGCTTACATTTACTTTTTATAATGGTCTAAGTTTGAGGTGACTGTATATCTGTCTGTATGTCTTATTGTATGTATTGTTGTATGTATGTCTGTGGTATATTTGAACCTTCGACGACATGAACCTTTATGATTTATTTTAATTTGAAAGATAACTTGTCTGTTTATTGGCGGTAACGTCATAAAGCCAGCATTCTTTGAACCTAAGAATGCTGGCTCCTCCTTCTGCCAGGCAGAAGCGCTGTATCGTTTTATAATTTACTAACTCGCCGACCACAAGCCGCAATTGTACGTACATAGACATAATGCAAATATGTTTCTTTCTTTCTTCCAACCTTGTGCTCTTGGTATCTAGATTTATTGGTCTCATTCAGCTTGATGAAGCCAAATCGGGCGTTGTCACGAATGCGCGCATTTCTCCCCTGTCACTGCTAAGGTCGCCGTTGATTGGAACAAATTGATAGCAATATTATGAACAGAGTGTGACAGGCGGCCATTGGGATCTATACTAACTTAGCATTGTATAGCTCAGCCTACGAAAAATTTATTAATCTAACAAGTTTTTTTTACAAAAATTACATTATTTACATTTGTTGCAATCAGCGCGTGACTGGGAAGTTATGTTGGTGGAGTTAATCGTTGAGGAGTTCTATCGTTGTGAGCCGATCCTAGGTGCACCATCAGGTCATGCTCCGAAACTGAAGCGACATGGAAAATTTCAACAATACAAGCAGAAGTAGGAGACATGTGCCCAGGTGAAAAAAACTCACGTTATTTCTGGGCGAAGAACAAGTTAAACACGAGCAAATAATTTTGAATATCGTATTCCTTCCATAAAAAAAAAACAGTGAGTCCAACTGTTGCCTAAATATGAACGAGAAAATTATGAATCTGACTAATAAATAAACGTGATTTTAAATGGTACAGTCAACATAAAATTAAGTTACCTTCGCGGCGGTATCAGCGGTGAATTTAGAGTGAATTTGCGTAGGTTTATAATCTGTTGACGGTACATCGTTTAGTTTGATTGGTGGGCTCTATGATTGAACGCTGTCATTTCACTGGGTGTCATTATCTATGCTATTTGCCGCCGTGAAATTATCTGGTAGGCAATTCGTTTTTGCTACAATTTATTATAACGCCTTCAGCCGGTTGACTGTGATTATCATTTTCGTTACATATTATAAAAAAAAGTCCTATACCGCGTCTGTCTGTCTGATCGCGATAAACTCAAAAACTACTCGTGCGGTAAGCGGTAAGCGAAGCCGGGACTGGCCGCTAGTGTTGGAGAAAATAGAATTAAAATTTCCGTGTTTGTCATATAAAAAAACCGATGCCAGTCAAGTGTCAATCACTTGACTGAAATCGATTTTTTTATAATATCCAGTTTCTTTCGCAACCATAGAGCGTCTAAGCCTTTTCAGTCCATTTTCCTTTTTTATTCTCAGCTTAGCATAGTCTTTGACATCCTTAATTGTCTAAATATTAGCACGTACGTTATCCTTGGCGATAACAAAATAGCAGAAGCTAGAAAGTGAAGGTTTTATTCGACTAAATTAGGCTCCTGCCTATCAGGTAAACAGGCATAAGGTCCCCACAGCCTATGGACACCTGCAACACCGAAGGTAACACACACGCGTTGACTACTTTGTGGTACACAGTACCCTGTAATGACACCGCCTCTCTCACCCTTCAAACCGGAACACAACAATGCAAGCACTGCTGTTTGGAGGCTGACATAGCCGAGAGTGAGGTGCCTTTAACAACGTACTACCAATGTCTGGTATAGCTAATCCAAATGGAATAAGAACACCTATATTTTTGTTACAGCCAGTTCTTGAATTCTTCAAAATAAATCAATCTATCATTGCATAAAGTCCCATAATTTTTATGGCGAGCACAAATCAATCGGCCCCCTCTCAATCCCACATAGATTTCTCTAACCCATTTGTTAAATGAAATCAACCTTGAGACAGAAAGCTTCCTGAACTTATCACCAGTAGGTATTGAGGTAAAACGCTTTTCTATAAAGCTACGTATTGACCTGGAGCATTCACACTAGAACAGAATACGTACTTTGAAAATATTTGTTTATTTATTTATCAATCATAAAGATCCTTCTGCTAGGCGAAGGCCTCTCGCTTCTCCCTCCATTTATTTCTATATTGAGCTGTAGTAATTGGAGTCAACACTAAAACAACACAAAAATATTGTTTGAATATAATAGAAGTTTGAACATTGTGTATAATACCTAAAATGTAGATAACTATTTTCTCTAGCTAATAAACCAAATGATTAAATTAAACAGTGACTGGATCACGTTGTTGTTCCTCTATAAAATGGTGTTTGTTCCTATATAAAAAGTAATTTTTCAAGTAAAACCAAGACAAATCTTCAAGAGGTTCTCAAATAAGGACACGAATGGAATACAACGAAATGATTCCTGTAAAGGATAATACGGCAGTGTTTGCCTCGCGCTCGACTGGGCGGAGGCACCGCCGTGCTCCCAGTTACAAACAGGTTAATGCATCCATAAAAGTTTGAAATTTCACGAAAATTGTTTATCAATTTCTTTAATCCCCTATTTTTATTACTTGTTTACAAATCTTTGAAGTTTCAAAGCTTGATTTTCGATACATGTGAGTTTTTTTTACCGAACCTAATGTTCCCGGTGAGCGCGCAGCACAATATTGACGCAAATAATTCTGTCGATCGTAAATCTCACTCGCGGAACACCAGCGGAGCTGTTGGTGAAAGAAATGGTCTTTGGTGATTCGGCTAAGTGAACCGTGGCCACGGCTCGGTCCCAATAACCTTTTATCGAGTTGCTAAAATTGGCGAACCTACTCTTGTGTCTTTTATATATATATAAATACTAATTTTTCCACCCGATACCAGGTAATATTAATATGAAAAAATGTTTTATTATGTACAATATTCACGGATTTTTTGATGTAGATATTTTATGTTTTATCATCTCAGCCACAAGAAGTCCACTATAGGCCATCTCACATTTTATATTTGTTGTATTGACCTATAACATAACTGGTAACTGGTGCTATATAACAGAACTGGTAGTAGTAAGTAACATGATGAAATAAATAAGTAAATAAAACTTTTGGCATATAAGATCATTATGTATGCAGATCAACTAATATGCTAAAATTATTATCATTTTAATAACACTAATTTGCACACTTTTGTTTATTCTTATAGGTCAAACTCAGGTTTTAGTAGGTAATTCTATGTAGGTAATACTAGCTCTTGCCCGTAGCTCCGCCCGCATTAGCCTATATTAAACCTATTCCAAATTTAGTCGTAGAAGGCGAGATACAGAAACACAGAGTAAGACAGACATAATTTTGCATTTATGATATTAGTATGGATAAAAACGTTATAAAAAGAATTTCTTTAAATTATATTATGTACTTGAACCCGTATGTTGTATTTCGGGAGGCGCCTCCGGTGGTCGGCGGTCGATAAACGCGAGCTGTCCGCACCCACATCGAGCGTTGTTTATGGTCGTCTTTATTGTGATTCCTCCGGTAGCGGGACAAAATGATTAAATCACAGAAGAACGAACGCATTACCCAATATAGTTATCGCTGCTGTTCCCGTGGTGCAGCTTCAGTAAAGTTGCATTAATCACTTTGACGTTCGCGCTGCCGCCGATTAGATAAAATGGCGTACTTGGCGTTTTATTGCGTAAATAATAAAAATAAATTTATTTCAGATTTCTCCATAATTTGTATATAATATCTTGTGTAAAAGTCTAAAGTTAACATCAACGAAATGGACTATGGTGCAACGCATTTATGTATGTGTACTAATTATTAAAAAAAATAATTCTTTGTTCACTTATTGACGTTAAAAAATTATTTAAAACTAATTACTACTATTACCGACTTCTAAAGAAAAAGTGGCGGCGTCGCAACATACTACACTGCAGACTTCTCTTCAAAGACATTGACAAGAAAAGGATATTAATTGATTGAACTAGGATCAGTACTATTAATAGTATACTACCAGTGTTCCGCCCGTGTAAATATTAGAGTTGTAACGAATTAAGCGTGTCTATTCTGTATTATCTTTAATGTTTGTCAGCATACATCGAATCAAGTGCACTTTTTGTAATTGTAACCCAGGCCTTGAAATTTGATTGGCTTGGTCACGAAACCTCACGAACCTCTATATATATAAACTGTAACTGATGTATGTCTGTACACAGGAGATATTAAAGAAAAGTTATTATGGGTGTCCAAAACATTTTTTTTTTTTAATTTTTGTCTCTCTGTATATTTGGTCGAACATCACAAAAAAACAACTGGATGGAATTAGATGCTGTTTTCACAGTTGTATAGCGGATTGTCTAACATGAAATCTGGTGTAGGTGTCATTGAAGTTGAAGTGTCGTTGTTTAGAAAGTTTAGATATATTGACATTAATAAGTTAAGTTTCTGTAATTTACGACACACATTTTTGTTTACCAGTTTTCCCTTGTTAACTGTCGTCAACTGTACTTTGCGTCACCTGTGCCGGCCCGTATATAATCTGCGCTTGCGCCAGATACACATCGGGGTGTGGCTGTATCGCTACACAGATAAATGCACAACGTAACTTGCTGTCAAAAGTGTTAATTTTTATCTCAATATATTTTAAGAAATTTAGAGCTTTATTTTAAGAAAAACTAAATTCTAAATCAGTTTGCATTTTGAAAAAATGATAATAAAAAATATAGATTCACTATTAAAATCTTGCGAAGTAGAAAGTCTAGTCTCGAAACTTTTTGGCGACGTTTATCTGGAGAACAGGCTTCATGGCGAATTTAAGATTCTTAAATAGTGACCATGTTGCGAGCCTATCGTGGTTCAAAGGTATATTTAAAAACAAGTTTAAGTAGGTACATTATATTGGCATAAAATACTTAAGTAAAGTAACTGGAAAAACATCAAAATCAAGAATATAAAATTGTGCAAATATTTATTTCCCGCCGTTTTTCTCGCCGACACTACATTCAGATCGAGATACAGATAAAGATCATTCGAGTCGATGTCTCAATTATCTCTTTTATTGGCTAATTTGCTGGGTGCCGCGCCGCAAAAAAATTACTGCAAGCCTGGCGTTGGCTCGTTTCATATACTTTTAATCGGTTTAAACTTCTTTAGTCTTTGGATTGTGTTCTTATTACTCTGTTTTATAATTTTTTATTTCATTAGCTAACTCCATTTTGTATATTACTTAATTGTTGTTTTTACATTGTATTGGATTCATTTACAGAGAAACAAGCTCATACGAGAACGTCGCTATTGGATATTAAAAACATTTTTCTTTATTTTTGCTACCTTTATAGGTTATCTAAACAATATCTAGGTAAGTACCAGTAGACTCTGATCTTTGCGTGTTGCATTCGAGACTGTGACGCTGCGAAATCCGAAGAATTTTTTTTCAGATGTTGCGTTCTCCTTCATGCATGCAATTATTTTTAAAAAATGTGAATTTTTCAGTAGGGATTCTTCGTGTTTTTAATATAACAATATATAAACATTTAACTATATATAAAAAAAAAAACAGAAAACGAATCAAAAATAATTCGCTTGACTTTACCCGTCTGTTCAATTAATCTAAGCATTATTTGCTTTCTATTATCTTATTTACTAATTATTCCACTACATACTTATGATTTAACCTCCTTATTGAAGTGTATTTAACCAATGTACTTGACGACCTCGGTGGCGCAGTGGTAAAGTGCTTGCCTCTGAACCGAGAGGTCCCGGGTTCGATCCCCGGTCGGGTCATGATGGAAAATGATCTTTTTCTGATTGACCCGGGTCTTGGATGTTTATCTATATATGTATTTGTTATAAAATATAGTATCGTTGAGTTAGTATCCCATAACACAAGTCTCGAACTTACTTTGGGGCTAGCTCAATCTGTGTGATTTGTCTTAATATATTTATTTATTTATGTACTTATTCGTTTTATGGAAAAAAATGCAGGTTCTTGTAATATTCACGTACAAACTACCGTAAGTTACCGTAAGTGACGGTGTT
Source organism: Plodia interpunctella (assembly GCF_027563975.2). NCBI lineage: Eukaryota > Metazoa > Arthropoda > Insecta > Lepidoptera > Pyralidae > Plodia > Plodia interpunctella. The sequence continues at coordinate 9,253,805 of NC_071308.1, read as the reverse complement.
AACGCCGAAAGAACATTAGATAAGCCGGTGTGCAGTTGGCTGTACGATTCCTTGAAATATGTGCCTTCACTGAGGTCAAACTGTCCATTTCGATTTACGGGATTGTAAAACATCACAACTGTCATAAAAGTGTATAAACTGCTTTTAACGTTTCCTGGGAAATTTCAAATTCTTTAAATGTGTTCTGTACACAAAAACAAATCAGTAATTTTTATTAAAAAGAAAATAAATATTTTTTAAATATCATTAAATAACTACTAATTAATTCTTTTTCTTATAGTATTATATAGACATATTATTATACAAATATAAGGATATATGGTTATAACCTAAAATATATTTTTGTTACCAAAATTAAAAGATGATTTGTAAAAATTAAATGTATCTGGCAACTTGCAACTTCGACTGCTCAGGCGTCAGTCCGACTCAGAAAAAAAAAGATATTTAATTATGGGTATTTAGCTGCGGACTTGCTAACACTGTATTATTAGAGCTATAGTACCTATACCGACGCCAATTTAAATGTTATGGCAGAAAAAACACGTTTTTATTACTAGTCCTGTCCTCTGCCTGTGACGCAGTTTATTATGCCGGTTCACGGCTGTATGTATGTGTTAAACTGATTTTAAAGTACTTATACCGGATAATTTTTATTTCATACATACAAATATCACTCGATTCACTTGCTCATGCATACAAAATGATACTATAAAAGAGTTTAATTTTAATTTTCTAAATTTGCCAATTGACGATAATTTGAAAGGATTCAATAACAATTTTTCAGTGCCCCCGTGGAATTTCCAGTTTATGTGAAAATTGTCGATCTAAATCGAAAAACTAAAATTTCCGTCAAAATGCCCGTAATTAATGCGTTTCATTACTGGGCGTAAAACAGTCCGCGACAGATAAACCTAACACCCTATCTAACTTAGTACCACAGGGAGATAGTGTGCGTAGTAACCTCACCATAATCGAGTCGATTCGCAGTGAGACGCAGCTAATCACAGCGCGACATTGTAACGTAACGACAACCACACCGCAATGTGATTGGTTCGCTGCGTCACGCGAATCGACTCGATAGTGAGAGATGAAATGCAATACTTCGCCCACAGGTCGAAACCGCCAAGTTCAGCTATTTAGTACAACGTTAGAGGAAGACATCTTTAGTTGTCATGTCACACGGTTTAACAACACACATAATTACACTGGCCAAAGTACTCGTACTCCTTCTTGTGGTAAAGGTTACCATTCTGTATCTGTGGTTTATTAGTAAAACGCATATTAATATTTTAATATTTTCTTCGCTTTTATGTCTGTCTCTATGACAGGTTTTAACGTTAAATCGCATTTTAATGCCCGTTGTAATTATTTTGTTATTGTTTTGAAGGAAACGTTAAGCAATAAAATGGTAGTATGTTTAGTCAAATTAGAATTATTAAAATTTATAATGATATTTAATCTGATAGGTAGAATATACTTAATCTCATGAAATATGGAAAAATAACACAATATTATTATTCTGTATAACATTTAGTTTCTGTTATAGTAACAGAAATGAAATTGCATATATTTTTTGCTTTTTTTTTATGTTTCTCATGAAAAAATATGACAAATGCGTCGGAAAACAGACGATAGACTGTCTATAAAGTTCTAAGTCTTAGCTTTCGAATAGCGTTCCATATTCAAAAACGTTTCAGAACTGCTGGAGTAAGAAGTAACGGTATTCGTCAATTGGCTTTCCTCGTAATAAAATTCATTAAATTAAAAACAACTCGACTGGACTTACTTGGTAACAATTTATGATTTTTTCAATATTCAAAGCAGTTACCGACAACCCTGCTTCTACATGTTGTTCCAAGTACAAGCGTGTAGAAAACATAATACTAAAATAAAAAATACATCACTGCTTCACCCGAGACAATTTCTCACGAGAATAGTACGTTTAGTCCTGGACAAAAGTCTTCCTTCATAGTATAGTAACTATAATATAATTATGGAAACATTTTGGTTGTGTGGATAGAGCGTTAAAAGTTAACAAACCAAAAAAAATCTTTGCTTGTATAACTTTAGTATTCAGGTGGACATCAATCAGAAAATCTTATTTATATAAACTGGACTTGATAATACTGTTTTACGATTGAATGATTATTGATGATTGTTTTGGTGGTAAAATTTTGATAAAGTTTTCTTATTTTTTCGTTTCAGTTTTCATCTTTTAGAAAGGAAAACATCTCACAATCACAAAATTAAAAATATCATATATTAATTATATATTATATATCTCACAAAACTTAAACACTTTTCCTATCCACTGTCCCGCATTTTAGCAAGGTTGTAAACCCTCGGAATTCGCACGCTTTCGCTCGACACCAATGGTGGCCGGGGGCCATTTGGACCGCCGATTTAACACCTTAACACTGAATTGTAATTACGTTGCATAAGTGTTCATGCGACATATATTTAAAAAGCCTTCGCATAATGCAAATTTTTTTTTTATACTTTCAAAATTTTGCTAATTTAAGTCACATACTGCAAGTATGAACGTTCATTTTTGGAAAAATTTTTTGAATATTTGAATATTTTTTTTGTCCCAAAAAACCATATCAAGTCAAAACAATAGACTCGCTCTGGTCACGTGGTCCGACTAATGTGCAAAATTTTTCCTTTCCCACATCAAGTACATTACTAATTAATTATTATTAGCATATTTATTGTTCAATACCAAGGAAAGGCCTGCGATACATGTAATCTCTGATATACCGAGTGTTTCTCTGGCACTAGTTTCTCCATCTCATTGAATATTGTTCCATCATCGGCATTTCTTCTCAGCAGTGGTCGTTCCGAAATGCTAGTAGTTTGTAGCTTTGGTAAATATCATTTAATTTAGAATATGACGTGAAAAAGTGCCTGTGAGGGCCTAATTTCTGAATAAATGATTTGATTATGATTTTGATTTTTTTTTTATTTCATTAGCACTAAATTCGACACCATGGAAAAAACTAACTATTTAGTAGATGATTTTTATTTAAAAAAATATACGTCAAACTCCGTGCCGAAGTAGATCTTTTACGTAAAAGCTTTAAAAACCATTCATACAAAGTATGAACAGTAGAATAAGTTAAGTTATTTCAGTTATCAAAGTGAATTCTGAGTCGGCGCCTGTTGTGTCAGCGTCAATCACATCACTGCCCGAATAGATAACGAACCAACCCACTGTTTCAATTCAACTGGAACATGTCCTTATCTTGTTAGTAGATAATTTAATTACCCGTTAATAGTGCCCCGAGATGACCACTTAAACTACTGTAATATGAATATAATAATTATGAAAAGCCTTTTTTAATTATGTTTGGAAATTTAGAACTATTTACCAAATATGTAATGGTTAAATTGAATAGCTACACGGAGCTGGTCACTCAAAGAAAAAATCACCAATTTGCTGATAAATAGAAATAGTACGATTGAAAATATCTACATTTTTGATTACATGACAGCCATAGAAACGTAACATTAGGAATAGATTGCATATTGTGATTAACTCAGTCAACTTTTAAGATAACTAAACTGCGCGGCAATTGTTGAAATAAAATGGCGTACCTACTATACGTTTTTCATAGGTAACGTCAAATTTACTTATGCAACTTATCCTAAGTTTACAAAACGGTATTTATAAAAATTGGTCCAAGTTCAAACTAGTTACGTCGTTCGTTGCATGGCGCCTGTTATTGCATGCATGCATGGCTATTGCGCACGCATGCATGCATACGCATGAGTTATGACTGAATATTTATGGGATCGACCATATAAAGCGATCATTAGTTTACTGGTTTATAACTATCATAAATAAATTATTGGTATTTATCATAACAGTCACAATCAAATGGCAAATATACGTTTGTAAAGATTTTAACGGAAAAATACGTCTTCGTTCAAGTAATGGTTCAATTTCATAACATCCAACTTATATTCTTTCTCTTGCTAAGCGAAGGTCGGCAATAAAATTGTTTCAATGATAAATAACGCAAAGTTCCAATGTTTATGCTAAGCCTATAAGGAGCCAGTTCGATTAATTAGACATTTATTGCTCTAGGTGTCGCCAAGACTAACAACTTTGTAAGCCTGTAATTATACTATTATTTAAACTTTAACTACGTGACAAGGTGGACGTAAATTCGTAAACTGATTTAGATTTCAAACTATGACCTAACATTATATTTCGATTGATTTATGCAAAAGACATTACGAGAAAATTAACAGAAAGCGTTTGTGTATTTTTGTTATTAATTTTGTGGCTGTGAAATGATTTCAAAACCATCATATATCTCCTCAAAAACTTGTTAGGTCTAATTTTTTTTAATAATTCATTGGAGATAAAATTGTGTTACTGTTATAAATCTTTATTATTGTACAAATAGCATCAGTGTCTCACAGCCAGTATGAGAGTATTTAGTTCCAAATTATTTTCAGCATAAACAAACACTAAATGTTACTTTATTTTATGCTTAACCATCATCTGAATAGGACCATTTTATTATTCCATTTATTAGACAAGCGCTATAAAGGTCCGTGTACGTGGTACAAGTGTCGTTTTAATAGAATATTTATTTTACGTCGCAGTAACTTGTGTGGTCCTTAATAAAGCGTAGGATAAAACACATTTGGTTTTACGATTAGTTTTGCGTGGGACCGACACGTGTATGTGTCACAAGGATGATTTATGATATATTAAATAGACAATTAAGTGAACAATATGTTTTTAAACGTTACGTGATAATTTATTAGGCTTTTACTTATCCCGTTTGACGTCAATATTTAGCAGTAATTCAAGAAAGACTATCTTTGTGGTCTGACGTTATAGCATACTATTTATTGAACTTGGCTCGACGCACTGCCGCGTGTCTAATATATTAGTATGTATTCTGTATGAAAAAGTAGTGTATGATTTTATTATAAAGCCACGAAATGCATTAAATATTATTTATTTATTTATTTATTTATCTTTACATGAATGCATCATAAAAGAAACTCGATTCTGACTATAAAATCACTAATATCGGAACACATAGAAAATAACTGTAAAATTGATTAGAAACTCTATTCTAGACAAATTTAAGATTGTTTTATCCTTACAAATCTATCCCTTTTGATGCATTATGTAAATATGTAATTTATAAGCCATAATTTACTAATCAATGCATTTTAAACCTCATACCATTATGTTAAAGTATACAATTAAATGACTCCATAGTTGTTTGTTAATGATCCCACTATTCTAATATAACAGGGCATAATGTCATGAATTAATTAATTTTAATTAATCGACTCAATTTAAATGTAATTGTTTTGATTGGCTAATACATTACTATTGTCGGATTTGAATAAAATTTACTCAAAACTAGCTTTTGCCTGCGATTTGGCCTTAGCCGGATCGATTTTATGCCGGATCTTTAAAATAAAGTTTATGTTTTACACAGCCCAGGCTTCGCAGCGTCACAGCCCTAAATGCAACCGGAAATACACGAAGAAAAGAGAGACAGATAGTTTACCAGGCAAAACTAGACTGATTTTTTATACTTGTATAATTGCGCGTGTCTTTGCATTATCAAATCAAACTCATCGTAATTCTAGTTAGTGTCACTTTGTGAAGCCATTTTCGATGTCAATTCAGCAGAAAAATATCTAAAATGCTCATTGGCTGACCATTAAACATGCGCTAAATCGCGTACGTGTTGCTATTTCACAGACCAGTGGCTCGTATAATGCGCCGGCGCATAGTGTGAAGTTAATCGATTAATTTATTTTTGTTCGATTTTTATCCTTCGATCTAATCTCGAATTAATTCGAAGGACACTCAATTCTCAAAGCTTTCAATTAATCAAAGCTTTTTATATTTTAGCCATTGTGTTACTTGCCCGCAGGTTTTATTCTTTCCGTTTAACTAATTTCATCCAAATCCTATCAATAAATATGTATGATCCTCATTTATATGATATGTCAAAGATTATACGTAGATAATTATTTGATGAATAAATAAAATTAAATACGTAATTATTGGAAATACAACTTTTATTTTATTTATTTATTCAAATTTTGTCATTTTTAATAATAATGTAAATTCGTCCTCCTAATTTTTAATATATGTATAAGACCTATATTTGTTAATTGACGTCCTTGGAGAAAAGGCTGCGGTGAAGTTTGTTGCGCCGCTTCTTCTTCACTTGCGCTTTGGAAGCCGGCAGTAGACTTAGTTTAAGTAATTTTTTTGACGTCAATAAGTGACGTATATCATCCTAAATTGAATAAAGAATTTTGAATTTGAATTCGTAAGTAACTTTAAAGATATGAGTACAAAAAATACTTTAATATTTTTTGTACTCATCAAATAATTCTCTAATAATAATCTCCTTCGCTTTCCACGTCTCTGACAAGATATCCGTAACATGTAGGACGCTATCTGACTACAAGATAGGGGTGTGGTCTGTGTCCTGATGGCTTACAATATACTTCGTACCTAAATACTCGTAAACATTTCTTAAGTTAAACTCTTAAAATGAGAGTATGAATGATACAGAAAATAATCAAATAAAACCACATACGATATCTTCAATATAATAAAAAGTAATTAAATTAAGTGTAATTAAAATTAACTAATGAAAAGCGAGAGTTGTATTGAGTGAAAAAGTAAGTGCACTGTTTTACATAGACCTGGGGCTACGTTCCTGCGAGAAATTATATTAACAAAATACTTTTTTTTCGAAAATCCCCAAATGACCATAAAAGGAGATGAAAAGTTAAATGAAAATTACAAATAAATAAATATATAAGGACAAATCACACAGATCGAACTAGCCCCAAAGTAAGTTCTAAACTTGTGTTATATACTAACACAACGATACTATATTTTATAACATATACATATACATAAACATCCAAGATCCGGGCCAATCAGAAAAAGATCATTTTCCATCACGACCCGACCGGGGACCAAACCCGGGAGGGGTCAATATATCTGAACCGATAGGCGGTTCAGAGGTAAGCACTATACCACTGCGCCACCGAGGTCGTCACTTCACGCAAGCGTAGCCGCGGAAAAAACTAGTAAATAATAAACTGACAACTATTCACAAAAAAAGATTTATTTACAAAATGAGGGCCTAGAGACAAATTGTTAACGTGAATTTATCAACGTAATATATATGTATATGGTATAATTTAGTGGCGTCAATATTCTACGCATGATAAAAATATATATTTAGCAATTTTTAATTGGCATGGAACAAAAATAACTCGCACATTGAGATCTTTCAACGCTAACGAAAAAAAAAGATTTATTTCTCAAAGCTAAAAGCTGATAAGCAAACGACACTTCTGCTCAATTCTTGTATTCCTATAACAAGATATACGTATGTTTTTTATAACGAACTTGAGATTATCCGATGATGTATTAGTAAAGCTACGGTCTAACTGACAGCGTGCAGCGAAAGTCACGATAGAGCCAAACAAAAAAAAAATAGTTTAGTTTAAGCTAAGAAATTTTTAGTTTAACAAAAATAAAAATTTCTTAGAAAAAAAGAAATAGTAATGAAAAATGCTAAATGGCAGAACAAATAGGCAGATAATAGAAAAGGCAGGAATATAAGAGGTGGAAAAGAAGGATTTCATTACTCCATAGACAATCCAAAGCATTTTAATTACAAGAAAAACCATTTTAACACTACGTATGCAGAACATACAATGCACATTACAATACGCATACAGTAAACTAGGTTATTTAGTATGAGACCAAATCGGGCTAACCACGTAAGTGGTAATTTTTCTATTCATCATTTGACAACGCAATTGTTGTCGAATTCAGTGGCATAGCAACACAATTGTTGCCGATACAAAATGTTTGTTTTTTTTTTTAAATAAACTTAATCGGAAATGAGTAGGTAATAGAAATGTCAATTACTCACTGTACTAAATAAAACTGCACTGTAACCTCGCATGACTGTAGGCAAAAAGATCGCCGAACTTAGAGGATTCGACAGATAGAGAGATAAGATAGATAAAATCTTTATTTGTATTCACAAAACAAAATATACAACACATACAAGTTCTTCATATTAATAACACACAATACAGAAAGAGTGTGTTGCAGCAATACAAAAAGGACACAACTCAGCGGTACTATTACCCGGGGGGGCAATATACTCATTTTCAGTTGTGACCTTAATTATTCCAGACCATAATTTCGACGTATATTGTTGTTTTTTTTTCATGTACCTAGCAATAAAAAGCAAAAATACAAACTACGCAATACACATTAACAGAATCTATCTGTTCAGCGATAGCGTGTGAGAGCCACAAATACGAGTATTTCGTTCCTCGAGCAGTAAGACGTCAGCCTTCGCGGCGCTAATTTTACGACGTCCATTAAATAATTCATTAAACTCTGACCAATCGTAAATCAGGACACTGTCAGACACTCCTACTTCGCAATATTATACAAACATCTCATGTTTATTACCATTTTGATGTAATGTGTGCTTAGTGAACGCTACTTTAATTAGAGTTTTGGCCTTATATATCATAATCATATTTTACATATAATCATTTATATCACAGTTAATAGTTGTCTGCAATCAATTTATCCAAAATGTAATGAAGTTTTTACAAAAATTAAAGTAAATTAAACACTAACGCTATGTTAATGAGTCGATTTATCTTAATATTTAAATGAAGAAGCAAAATTTAAAAAACAAGATTTATTTTTGTCTATAGGAAATAGCCACCGACTTCCCTTTTAGATAGACCAAGATCGAGTAAACAACGTGAGCGAGAATAAGAAAATATTTTTGATTTATAACTGCGCGATTTTTTTATGAATACCAATATTTCTTTGTAATTTTGGAAAAAAGTTTTTTTCCCCTGTTTTTAAAATCTCCCAATATTGTTTTGTCTAAATATAACATTGATCTTTTATATAGATAAATATATCCATATATCCATAGGGATATATAACGTTTTCTCTATCAATACTAGGCACCATGTCTAAGTTGTCGAATGTAAACTAACCGTCAAGTCTATGGAATTAGTAGGTATTCCGTACAACGATGTACTAATTAAATATATGGTCGGTCAAGTCACGTCGCTTTTGAAAATCGAAATCGAATAATTTATTCAGAAATTAGGCCTTCACAGGCACTTTTTCACGTCATATTCTAAATTAAATTATATTTACCAAAGCTACAAACTACTAGTATTGACAATGACGATTGACAATGTTATGGCCAATACGGCCACTTATTTGATTTTTTATATATTAAAAGAATGTGTTTTTTCTATATTAAAAAAATGTTTTAGCAAACTTTGACTCACGTTATACATTTGACTGAGCGTAAAGTTTGACTAGCGTTTTCAAGCCAAGTAAACTTTGACGTTAACTTTAACATGCGCGCCGCCATCTTTTATATAAAATGCATACTTGTCAAAATTGACTCATGCCACCAAATCTTATTGCCAAATTTCAAGTTTTAGTGATCTCATCAAACGTATCCGTTTCAAAAGGATTTACAAATTACTGTAATTTGTCAACTGTTAAATATTCAAATTAATTATGTCTTATATCCTACAGTTTTCATTCAGTGTGAATGTTGCACCATTGTCGATGAATTACATCATGTACAAATTGATTGATGATTCGATAGACAGGGCTGGACTTAGGTGCTTAATCAGTTGATTGAACACTGACACTCTGTTTACATTTCTATGTGTAAATTTGAAATTGAATTTGATGATCTGCACTGCGTTGGAATTTAAATTTAATGTTTTTTCAGTGTACTTACAACTATAGCGAGGCCTGTAGTTGTAAGTGCACTAAACCATTGCGCTCCATCGCGCTGCGCTTTGTCAACGGCTCAACGCAGTAACGCAACTACACGCGTCAACTTATATTAATGTCAAGCCTATGTAAAATGTAAAAACACGGAGCGTCGACGCAACGCAGCATGACGGAGCAGTGAGGCTGCTCTCAAACTCTGACATACTATTGATTCCACAGCATTATTCTGTCGAAAAATGTTTTTAAAACACGCTTTCCTAAGTCCGTCCATGTCGAAGTACAAACTCGCTAATTAATTAACCGCCGTTAACAGTTCTACTGAATGCCTGCGACATGTTCAAACCTGTCGTTGTGAAATACGTCAATTTGGACAAATCAATTGGCACGTTGTAAAACAGATTAGCATTTAATTAAAAATTTAATCAAAAGAAAAAATGCAAAAGCTAGTAAATAATAATATACTAATATAATATATAATACAATACAACACTATTCAATATTCGATTCGTATGTCAATGATTAATATTGCAAGTATGTTGATTGATAAGCGGCGCTGAGATAATGGCATGATAGGACTGATAAGAACGAATTGACGTGAGCTGTAGGTGTTAAATGGCGCCAATGATCTCAATCGAAGGCGGATTGTTAGGGCATATGTCTATTTGATGAAATAACTTATTTGTTTTTATATACCTGGCTTATTACTAGTTGTGGTTATCGCGCTTGACCTCTCACAATAGTCAGTTAATGGATGGGCGAATAAAAATGTATCCCTCAGTGCTTCGGAAGATACGTTAAGGCGTTTGCTAGCCAATCCACAATGGGCCTGCGTGGTCTGACATAGTCCATGCTCCGTATCCATCCTTAAGCGAGGTGCCCCAACAGTAGGGGCGTTCAAATAGCAATGATGATACTCAGTACCCATACATAACTCAGTACGATAAACCATAATATAATTCATCAGATCATGTCGGTCACGATGGAAAATGATCATTTTCTGATTGGCCCGGGTCTTGGATGTTTATCTAATACATTTATTTGTGTTTGAATCAATTCAAAAGTGGAGATATATTACATTCGCAAATAGATAATTCAGGGTCCGCGCTCGAACAAACAGGTGCGGGGCGCGAATATATTTTATTTTATCAGTTTCATCATTGTTTTATTTGACGACCTCGGTGGCGCAGTGGTGAAGTGCTTGCCTCTGAACCGAGAGGTCCCGGGTTCGATCCCCGGTCGGGTCATGATGGAAAATGATCTTTTTCTGATTGGCCCGGATCTTGGATATTTATCTATATATGTATTTGTTGTAAAATATAGTATCGTTGAGTTAGTATCCCATAACACAAGTCTCGAACTTACCTTGGGGCTAACTCAATCTGTGTGATTTGTCCATAATATATTTATTTATTTACTTATCTGTTCATACATAGGTTTCAAGTTGGTGGTTTCCATAAAATCCATGAGTGTTATTGAGAAAGAATACGGATAAGATTCTTATCAAAATCAAAATCAAATCATTTATTCAGAAAATAGGCCTTCACAGGCACTTTTTCACGTCATATTCTAAATTAAATGATGTTTACCAAAGCTACAAACTACTAGCATTTCGGAACGACCACTGCTGAGAAGAAATGCCGAAAGAAACTCATTCAAACAGTGTTGGTCCCTATTATGCCAGAAGGGCTTACCATTTTTAAATATAAATATAAATTAATTGTATACTAATAATATTTATGAGAGAGTGTATTTCTTTGTTTGCGTCCTTCACATCAAAACGGAACATTGGATTGAGGTGATTTTTGGTGTAGAGAGAGTTAGAGAGCTGAAAGACATACATAGACATTACTTACTATCATTTGGGTATTTTTTCCAATTCTTTTAAGTATATTGAAGCATTTATTAATAATAAAATACAAGTTTACAACTAAGCTTTACCATGACAAAAGTACCCTTAGTCTTATCATAAATGCAAATAAATTTTGGTTTTTTCATGGCGCCTACTTATCATTTTTGATAAAATTGCTCACGTACCTTAAACGACGACCGATAATCTCTGCGGACTTTGACTGATGACGTCACGATGCATGACGTCTACCTTGGGTTTCAGAGGAACAACTTTAGTGGCCCAGATGGTGCATGCGGAACCTTAGAATAGAATCATACGGCGTAAGCAGTACGAGGCGAATAAAAGCATTGATAGCAGATAAACAACAACAGCATTCTCTAAATGGGTTGCCATCAAACATGCGGTCCTGGTTCGCGGCGTCACAGCCACGAATGCCAGAAACACGCGGGAATTATATATAGTCTAGTAAGAGTGTCGTTGCTGCTATTGAATTATTCCAAAAATGACCTAGATTTCCAAGTTTGGTCGCCGGGCAAATGTCGTTGTTATTCTCCATGTTATGAGGAAAATAATTGTACTTATTTATATAGGTGGTATGGGTTGATTTATTAGAATACTCATTTTATTTACGTACTTATGGCATGTCACTTGCGGTGTCAAAACTATTTAATTTGACAAGAATTTTATACGACTGTTTTCATATTTTACATACATATTTCTTCGTGATTTACATCTATTGGTAGGTATATGTTTCTTTGAAATAACTTTTATTGCATACTACAAAACACAAAAAAATAAACAGAAATTAAAGAGAATATTTGAGTAAGTACCCGAATAAAGTAAGAATAATTACATAAGTACTTTACAAAGACACTGGTCTCATTATGAAATCATAAACACATCTTTTTACATAAAACTTTATTGATAAATGCCCAAGGAAAAAATAGAATATTTGTCTGAATTGGCGGCCAAAACTGGCAACATCCCGCCTGACGTCTAGGGTAGACGTCAGGCGGGGGAATGCTTAGGGAATGTTATTTTTTCCTGTCAAAGCTATGTGTTTCTCAGTCGTCTCACAAGACATCCACGGGAGGACATGGAGTGGTCCTATTCTAAGGCGGGGACCACACGCCACATCTTCTGTAATTAAAGTTACTTTTCAAAAACAAAGGAGCTAAAAATCAAAGTGTGTTTAACCACCTTCCGCCATAAAGAGTATTCTAAATACAGTTCAAAGCGAAACTAATGGATTGACCCACTTGTCTGCGTTCCGCGCCGGGTCAAATACTCTACACATCAAACAGATTGTTTTACTACAAACAAATTTGTTATTCTCACAATGAGATTGTGGTTTTATGGTGCTTCAATGCTTTCAGTATAGTGAGAGAGAGAGTTCATTTTTATGTCAATACCACCAGGTATTGAGATATCGACCGGAAGCAAATAAAATATGATAAGGAAAATGAGACGTGAAAAAAGGTAAGAAAACGGCCCCGGGGCTCCGACGCTCAATGGCTAATGAGAGACAGAGAGAGAAAGAGATAAATTCGCTCAGGTAAATTGCAATTGCTTCAGTCGTGAAATTCTATAGTTTTATCTATGGCGGAGTAAAGAATATTGAAATACATAATAAAGAATATTGAATTACATAATCGGCCTATGTTTGTTGTTTTTAATGTGTCTTATTTTCTATTGGTCTTCGTTAACGCATGCGCCCTTTCATTTTCTTCCTCCCACTGGAGCCTTAACTTTTGTTTAGTTTGAGCAAGGCAGAATATCACGCATGAGAACAAACAAGGAGACACGTTATTGTAAATTTTAGTTTATTTTTTTTTTGTTTTCGTAAAAAAAATTGCATATTGAGGCAGGAAATGAAATAAATAACTAAGTATTAACCCCGCCTTGAAAACTGTCAGATAATTAATTTAATCTTTATCATTTGATTATATTATATAGCATGACTCAAAGTAACTTCCACAAATGAAATTTTTTGCATAGTTCGTGGCGACTTACAGAGAAATATTAATGTAAAAAGTTCTACGAATTTGTTCCCCACTAAAAGATACATGTGTACGTAGGCAAACCTACTATATAGACTTCTACTAAAACTAGTTTATTGCACACAATATTTTTTTTACAAAATTGTGAATATTTTGAAAACCGATTTTGATGCCCCACGAAAATTCTATTGGCATATCCTACATACCTTTTAATTTTCATCAAAATCGGACCAACGGTTCGAAAGTAAAAAATGTATTTTTTGTATGTATGTATGTTGTATGTATGTATGTATGTATGTGAGCGAGCAAAGCGAGTTCCGCTCACTCAGTCAATAACAATTACACCGTTATAAAATCTGTTGTACTTTTTTTTATATATTAAAACAATACATATTTATGTTCCTAGGTGTACGATGAGTCGGCAAAGGTGGTAGAGGTCCGGAGGGCGGGGGGATGCGGCCCGCGCGCGCCCGTCCGTCCGCCGCCTCCGTCAGATAGCGGCGCCCGCAACACCGCCGCGCTGCGACTATGCGCATGGCAAGCGCCCTGCCCACTCTGCTCGCGGTAAGACTTGGCTTACACACTGCCGTGCGGCGTGAGGCCCACGCTGTGTGTGACTTGGCTCATGCACGACCGTGCACTGTATTATACCACGTATTATTAATATTTGTTATTGTACGGACATTTTTTTGCGCATGGGCTCGAAATGAAGAAAAAATTCTTTATACGAGTATATAGAAAATATCTTAACTTGAAAATCGTAATCATAATTTTTATTTGCTCAAAGACATGGCAGGTATAAAGATTTAACGTATGTACAAATGCATGATGTCTATTGCCAGTATGATGGTTAGATGTACGCGAACTTTTTGAAAGAGTGAAGTGGTTTTTTTTTTAATTACTTACCGCCCAAGGGCTTTCTAGCTACATTGTTACCCTAGAGCGCTAATTGGTCACTTACAAGCCCCATTTGGGTGTAATAAGGAGCTACTTACCGAATATGAGACATGTAAAGTACTTATACAATACCTGTTTTAGGAGACTTCGCTTTTTCACAGATACATAATGTAAGTTTATATAACTAATTATACATTAAAACATGGGCAGATAAATATACTAGATTATTGTTGCAGATCATATAATAATATGTATAATTTTCAGTGTGTCGAATGTGCGTAAATTTATGTTTCGAGATGTGTGAGTTTATGCGATATAATACCTATGTAATAACACATACGTACGTAAGGTGAAACAATATTTAAAAAACATAAGTTTAAGAATTAAGCGCAACGGTTGGTCTCATCGACAAAAATCAACAGTTCAAAAAAAAAACGACCTACTTCCGAAAAACAGGCAATTAACAAAACAATTAGTTTAACTACTAATAAACGACTACCTGTTGACTCGTCAAATACGTAAAATAGAAGTGAGTAATTAATTACATGTTTTAAATACCAATCGGTTTACACAATATTGTGAATTCACAATTGAAAATTAAAGGACGGAACCTATTTTAAAATACATCTTATTATGTTGGTACGCATTTTTAGCAATGGAGGTCCATTGGTACCTTTTTGAGGCATCCATACCTTTTTATCCTAATAAGTAAGATAGCTCCATATCCGAAAATATACACCTTAATGTACCGTACATTAGTCATTATTCAGCACAATACTGAAATATAATTTTGTTGAGGCTTACTTTCCAAAAATAGAACCCTATTTGAAACATTTATAATATATATATATATATATATATATATATATATATATATATATATATATATATATAGTACTTAGTTTTAAACTTGTTATATTTGAAGCATGCATAGGTAAGACCACAGATAAAAGAAATATATATATATATATATATATGTATATATATATATATTTGAAACATTTATAAATTTGTCAAAAATTGGTAAAATGAACATTGCGTGAGAATCGTGCCCCGGGTACCTTCCGATGCCAGGATATATCTTACCATATATATATATATATATATATATTTCTTTTATCTATGGTCTTACCTATGCATGCTTCAAATAGAACAAGTTTAAAACTAAGTACTATAAAACGTAGAAATAGTGACTAAGTACTTAGCGCTGAAACAAGTTCTCACCGCTCCGATTCCGCAAAAATCCTTTTGCATAATTTATGAACTAGCCGATTGACTGTGGCAGAATTAGTTTTATCTAGACATGATGATGACAATCCACGGAATACCAAAGAGTCGACACATCAAACCTCTATATCCAATCGAATATAACTCCTTCGCATCAGTATACTTCCAACTGCCGTGCACTACGCTAGTCTTAAAAAATAGACACGTATTCTCTACGGCCATTCGCGGCGGCCTGTCAAAAAACGCGCGCGCCACAAATTGGAAAATGGAATACAAATGCTCAAATTAAAATATTCGAAATCGACTTTTTAGTGATGGCCAGTTCTAAACAGTTATAACGATTATTCGTTACATATTTTAAAGTGTTAATTAATATGTTGGAGTGTTGCACAAAATCGTTCCGAATATAAACATTTTCGAATGAATGGTTGTGGTGACCTCAAATTTTATGTATGATTTATTCAAGTCCTTGGATAAATTTAATTTTGCTGACGGCAATTAATATGGTGAGTTTTTAATTAATAATTACATTTACGTACGTTTTACGTAGCCGCTTTTAAGATTCACGACGCAATGTCTCATTTAAATTCAAATTAATAAGCCATTTAATTAAATGGATATTTGATTACTTTATTTATTAGATAGTATAATTCCATAGTTTTTTTTATCTGTGTTAAATTTAAAAATAACTTGGTAAACATGGAATATTTTAAAATTATCGTTCTTACAATCGTGACATTACTACCTGCCGGGATCAATTCAAATAATATCTGTTTTTGAAATAAAAAGTAACTGCAACAATAAAAAAGTACTGAAAGCCATAAAACTTTGTAATGTTACTTTTTTAATGTTGATCTTTCATTTTCTGTATAACCACAACTTCGCTCCAGAGATAATTAAAAATAATGTCCCAATGTCTATGGTTTAAAGTCATTAAAACGTAACACAAACCATTTTCTTAACACTGAGTCACTCGTGTAATGAAATAAAGATTTTACGATAATTTTATCGCACTATTGTGAGGAAAACTATTAAATGAAATGTGCGGTTTTCTTGAATATTTTCGCGTTTTATTATTAAATTAAAATAACTTTTTAATGACACGGTATTGAGTTTCAATTTCATTATATGTATAATTTATTATATTTTTACCCAAACGAAGCCGAGTCGGGCCGCCAGTCAAATAACAAATCGATGTGAAAATAGGTAGATTGCCAATTCTAATCACAAAGGAATGCAATATTGCAAAATTGTAGATTATAAAAATAATTGAAACTTGAAAACAATAGATACAAACTGTTTTATTAGATTAATCCATACTGATAATGATAAAGATCCCATTTAATTCATTCAATAATTAATTGGCGGGTGTGATTAAATTCCTTAGATTTGTTTGATATATACCTAATGTGTGTGAAGTGGTTCACATTAAGTATTTTACAATGACCCCCGTTGCGTCGTTATGTTAATCTGTTTGTTCACGATTATAAAAATAAAATCGCAAAATAATTAAAAACTTTTTTTTCGATTCCGGATTCTACTGCTCGGCATGTTACGACCCGCTATCCCGCTAAATAAAATTTCCCTGACGACCCAATTTCGAGAGCAATTAATCATTTATTTCATTGGATCATAGGTTTTGGAAGATATGATAAAAGTATATTTTACAGCCGTCATTGGCAAAACATTTTTTTATTACTTAAGTAATTATTTATTCTGTACTTGTATTGCAATCTTTATAATAAAAAAAATCTGTATGACAAAATTATCTTCAGTCTTCCATGCAACTGCAATTAAGTTTTAAAATGTCAATACAAAAATCGATACGCATGAAATCGGAACAATAGAATCGATTATAAATCGATTAATGATCGAATCAACTGCTCCCTGTAAAATGCACTCTTCCGTGTCGGGAACAATGGCAGTCAAAAGTTTAACCCTTTAAATGAGCTTCTTGTAAGGAAGAAATCAAGAACAGGGAGGTCCAAATCTTGACCTGTTTTCCTGGTGCATTTTAAACTATTTTTAAAGCAAAAAAATGTTACCCACTTTGTTTGATATTATGGAAGAAAAGTTAAGAAACTCTGGGCTACAATGCAGCCGGGAAAACACTTAGAGAGAGAGAGACGACTTTGAAGAAAAGGCATGTGTATAAATCATTATACTTTTATCTGTGGCATAATATTTGTATTGCCGATTCTTGCTGCGGAACATTCTTCAAAACATTTTTTTTTCTTTGCTGTGTACTTCTGTTAAAATATATTTTTCAGAAAAATAAATAAAGAAAAATAAGAAAAGAATTTTAAATTTTGAACGACAGGAGCAGAAACGATCAACTAAATTGAAAATAGATATTTCAGAGACGACCATATGAAGATTTACTTTACAAAATTTATATTTAAAAAATGGTAAGCCCTTCTGGCATAATCCCTATTATGCCAACACTGTTTGAATGAGTTTCTTTCGGAATTTCTTCTTAGCAGTGGTCGTTCCGAAATGCTAGTAGTTTCCATTTCATTTAGAATATGACGAAATGATATGAATAAACGATTTGATTTTGTAAGGGTTTTGCCCTATATGCGCTGACAGACAATGTAATAACTCTAGTAAAAACCAGTTCTAGTTGGATGACCAAAGCCGACTTAATCGCTTCCTGAGTTAATGCTGCAATAGCTCGCAGAATGAAAGAATGTCCTTTCAATGGAAAAATAATTGAGAAATATTGAGAAATCAGTCTAACCTAAATGAGACAGGTCGTCAGGCCAAAGTTGATAAATTAGCTACGTTCTAATCAATATTTGTATTAAATAATTTGTCATTAATATGAAATAGGTCTGGCCAACTATAGCTTCAATCGATTAAGTAATATTTTTAAAAAATAATTCCAGACAGACATTACACTTTTCAATTGTCAGTTTATGGATGTATATTATTGACTAAAGTCGTTGCTTACATTAACATATTCAAGTTCAAGAAAAAATCTAAATCCGAAAAATAAGTATAATAAATGCGAATGTTTGTTTCTCTTTCACGCAAAATATACTGGACGGATTGCTATGAAATTTGGTCCACGGGTAGAATATAACTTGGAATAATGCGTAGGGTACTTTTTATTCCGAAATTCATACGGAAGCGAAGCAGCGGGGTGTAGATAGTAACAACATAAATTCCCGCTATTTGTATTAATTACAACGTCCAAAAAATATTCAACCATCCTGTTACTTTTTTTACAAATTTCAAAGTATTAGTAACACTGATGGAATGTAATCATTTATTGAAACACCTATAGGTATATAACATTTAAATAAATAAAGATAATAATAATCTTATTTCACTTAAACTCCAGCGCAATATCGACTCATTTGACGTAAGCAAGTTCTGACATTCTGTAACTTTCCGTGAAACAAACCCATAATATAATAAAATATTTTATCTCACGGTGAATAGACGACGTTACAAAATACGATAATGAAAATATTCGATAATAATATTATTTATATTCGATAATAATATTATTTATATCATTTATCGAATATTTTCATTATCATAATTGGTATCAGATTATAAAATACTTAATTCACATATGACACACCCACAGGAAATTATATAAAGATACAAATAATATAGTTCGTGTAAATATGTTCAAGATTCATTTTTGAATCAACTCAATTTCATCATTCAATCTTGCTTATAAAATTTGTACAGTAAAATAAAATCCAAGTATACTAGCGGCCCAGCCCGGCTTCGCTCGGGTCCAACCACAATAAAATGTGGCCGTTGTAACTGTTGACGGTTTCGTCTATCTCAGTGCCAAATTTCACCAAAATCGGTCAAGTAGTTTTAGTTACTTAGTTATCATTTTCTCAGAAGCAGACCTAAATATAAAATCTACTACTATAAAAATTAAAATAAAATCCGCCTTCTAAAAAGCAAAGTTTTCACACATTTCCTGAACAGCTAAGAAAATTCTCGAATGAATTTTCTATAAAACTAGATCACAATCGCTCCCACCCATTTTGGCTGCTACGATGTCACGGACAGACATACAGATACATACACACGACACGTTAAACATATGTAATAAATCTTTCTATCTATCAGGTGATATTCAAGTCACATATTGCGTATTTATTGGATAGGAATTGGGTGCAATAATCGTGGGGAAATACTTTCAGTAGACCGATAACACGACTTTATTTTTACCTAATAATAAAACAATAAATGTATGTTGTGACGGGTCACATTGAACCGTGTTATCATACACCAATTTTGATATTTTCCTGAACTTTTATTGATTCAGAATCGTCTGGAAATTCGAACTGAAGAAAAAAAAATCTAATAAACACAATGAATGAAGTAAATAGGGACTCAAAAAAATTATTTTTTTTTAATTTATGCAATTATTTATATTTTATATTTAAATTACTTTAATTAAAATTAAGGCGGAGCTTAAAATATTCCCAAAATGGCTACTTTATTTCACAGAACGCATGCGCAAACGAAAGGTGGACCTTGTGCGGTGATTGGGTGAAAATCCCTTTCAATACGAGCACAATAATACCAATCAATGTGAACATTTTTATTGGGCTGTGTTTAGCCTCTTTATGTATATAATTACCATTTATGGGGATAATTACCACTAAATATTATATAAGCGATAGTTTGTGAGTATGTTTGAGTTACGGCTGGGCAAATTTTTATGAAATTTCATATTAATTGAGGTAGCTGATACCTTTATTTATTTATTTGTAAAGTATACCGATCGATATGTGCCAATGGTCCCACCACTAAGGTTGCCGAAGCCCGTGCGAGGTGGAGGAGAAAATTTTAGGGAGCAAAGCAGTCCTTGGGCTTCGGCGCTTTATGTCTGGGAAGCAGCCGGGAAAATGCTCTGAGAGAATATCATTTAGATAACTAGTAAGTTATAATACAAAGACATACCAAAACCAAACCAGGGAATGGACGAAACAGACCTAAATAAATTTAATATTTATGTTACATCAATTAGAATAAGATATATTGGCTTACGATGTGTTTCACAGAGCGTAAAATATAAAAGAATAAAAAAACAAAACAATATTTTAATTATCTGGAAATACTTGTTCCTAGGTAATATATAATCTAAGTTAAACAGACCGAATCACATAATTTGTACGATTTAATTGCCGACGGAAAAGGTTAAAACAATTAGAAACGTATATATAATATACAGTCATACAAATCAGTTTATTAGTAATTTTAAATAAAATAAAAAAATCCAATCTTTCCTTCCTTTTTTTAATGATAAGTAATGAATTATTTAAACAAAAATTTACTGCTAAATGTCCACTTCGCACGGTCGTCGACATCCCTAGTTGTCAGACCATTTGGTACGCATATACTCCTCGACGACATCAAGCCAGTACTTTTTAAGTTTGAAAAAACCTGCACACTGTTAAGTCTCTAGTCTGTGTGCGTCTACATCTGCTACTGAATTGGCGAACAGTGGTAATAATAAAAGTCACATCAGATGATTTTAGACGACTGAAATAAAATGCTAAACCTGTATTTACAACAAAACGATCGCCAAGAAAGAATAAAAAGACAAATTAAATAATATATATGCATGCAGTAAATCAAATAAACATATATGTTATTTAGCTATCAGGTCCCACTGTTGGGCAAAAATTATTATGTGTGTAGTGACACTAAAAGTGTAAAAAAAACGGACTTTACAAAGCAAGGTTCAAAAATAAACATGAATTGGACAACGAAAGGGTAGAAACCAGTGTACCGGTGTCCGACATTCCAACATTTGATGAGACCCTTATCGTGAACAAACAGGAAATGGATTCAAGAGGTGTTGGACAAATGTCTTACATAAACCTTGGTGTTTGACAAACATTGGCCCAGCGATGGAGCAAGACGGCGCGCTTTGAATCAGATGTGGATGCAAACATTATTTGAACAAATAGAAGTTGTTCATTCATGTTATTGGTGCATTTGTCTCAACAATGGAATTTTAGAAAAAAAAAGACATTTTTTCTTCATTTTCTGATGAAAAATGTCGCCTGCCTTGATGTCGAGAAGGTAGAATATGCGTTCGGTAATGGTCTGACTACTAAGGATGTCGATGATAAACTGATTTGTTTGCATAATATAACTTTTTTAATTGTTTTATCCTTTTCCGTCCGCAATTAAATCGTACAAATTATGATGAGTTAGAGATGGAAACGAACTGAAGTAGAAAAGCGGGTCCTAGGCTCGGATGTTTAACTTTTGAAGAAAACGCTCAGGTAAGAGAGAGATAATAATTTTCTGATTGGCCCCAGTCTTGGATGTTTATCTATATATGTATTTGCTATAAAATATGGTAACGTTGAGTTAGTATCCCATAACACAAGTCTCGAACTTACTTTGGGGCTAGCTCAATCTGTGTGATTTGTCCTAATATTTATATTTGTATATATATTTATAATACACGAGTAAATGATAATTGAATACTACATTCACCATCCGAATTTGATGCTTAAAACGTATCTATTTACGTTTTTTAGCCTCGGGCCCTCTGTATACCTTAAATATAAACATCTGAACTGGCACGTAGCAAATAAATACAACATAGAATTACAATAAGTCTGGAAACCCTACACTTTGCCACATAGAGTTGTCACAGAGACATTCAGCTGTCAAATATTTTAGTTCAATAGTTATTTGCATTGCAAATTAGCGCGACACAATGTCGCTTTTATTGTTATTATTATAAGGTATATTACGACCGCAAATTAAAGTTTGGTTCAAGAAAACCGCTGTTTTTGATCGTAATTTATCAGGTTGTGTAAATTTAAGTTTGTTTGATCTGGCAACCTTTTTAGTGTTGTATAGAGTTTATGGCGTGTTCGACATGTAGCAATTTCGGAGTACACGCATGGCAACACTTGTGAGTTTGTTATAATGTTCGCATTGCATTTATAAATATAATGTTTTTGTTTGGTCTTGGATAAAAATTTATTTAGACAAGCTAAACGAAGTTTCCAGTTTTGTAATTATCTAGTCATATTGTGTGTGGTAAAGTGCTTGCCTCTGAACCGAGAGGTCCCGGGTTCGATCCCCGGTCGGATCATGATAGAAATGATCTTTTTCTGATTGGCCCGGGTCTTAGATGTTTAACTTTATATGTTATAAAATATAGTATCGTTAAGTTAGTATCCCATAACACAAGTCTCGAGCTTACTTTGGGGCTAGCTCAATCTGTGTGATTTGTCCTAATATATTTATTATTATTATTTATATTACTATTGATTTTAACAAAACTGCACTTGGTTATCACTCACGTTGAAAATATTTATTCTTATTTTGTAAAAATACGATATTGTTATTAAAACGCGCTATAGATTTAGCTTTCACCGTTACCGTAGTACATATATACTTTTCGAAAGTATCACCGTTAAATGAAATACACAGTCAATAAAATCTGGGAACGTGTGTTTTTTTCCTTTAATTGTGGCGCCACCTAGCAACCGTATTCAATAACTCAAATAGAAAGCTACTTATGATATGACCAATCACATCAAAGTGACCACCACCGACCTGACAAAATGATTATAATTGAAGTAGCAAGTGAACTACACGACTAATGGATGTAAGTAAATGAGATAAAATACCCAATGCTTTTTAGATCTGAGGACATTAGTCAAATCGCTTCAAATATCATAGAATGTATATCGTGTGTAATGGAGAAGGAAGGGACTAGTTGTGATTGTTTTAACAGATTGTTCTATCAATTGCTTTTTGGGTTCCGTGCATTAAAAATCAATGAGAAAACGGTAATAGAGTAACTGCGTAATGCATAAAGCATAAAAAGAACACAGTGCTAACAAAAACTTAATTTTAGAATTTTCAGTTGATAATTTAACTGGGAAAGTTATTTGTGACTTGTTATCCTAGAATAAGACCACTCCATATCTTGTCGTGGATGTTACACGTAGGGACACAGCCTTAACAGCTGATAGGAAACAATAGCATTCCCAAAAAGGCTTCAAGGAAGTCAGGACGAAAAATCATACCTAAAACTTCAAAATTGAATGTATAATTTTGTATGTGAACCCTGAGGTTTAGGGCGTCACAGTTCCGAATGTTACCAAGAACCCGCGAAGATAAAAGACAGATGTAATCTGGAAAGTGTTCATATAAAAAACAAAGATTTTTCCAAATAAAATATGAAGTGATGAACATGCGCTTATTGAATTGATAAATTTACAAATATTACGGACAAAAATTGAATATATCTAACTGATTCTGCACCATCCTTGAGAGAAATACACGCCTTAGAGCCTTTAAGTAGGACATTCCTGGTCAGATTACCATCAGACCGACTCCGGCGCAGGCGTCAGAACAAATCCTGGCCGTGGAGAATCAACTGTCAAACAACCGTGAGATTATACACACAGTGACATTACATTTATAATAAACTCTAAATATAAATTTAGGATGCGCGATGTAATTTAATTTATGCAAAAAATATATACGATTTAAATTTTAAGCAAACCACTCACTCTCGTCAATATAAATGCTATTAATGCTAATTACATAACTAGATATGTATAAATGCCATCCGGAATCTTATATACTTTATTTGCAGTAATATCTTCCTCTTATGTGAGAGCTTTCCGGGTTGCCTCCGCACCCGAAGAGCGTCGGAGTTCAAGGTTTTCTTTCCTTCTGTTTCTTCTCCACTTCTATTGATGCGCAGAGCGTATTACATACATGTAGAATTTCATAATAGACTACAAGACCCTAAGCTAATATCGAAAGACAGGTCACGGAATATAAATCTAAGTAAACTGTTCACGATTCTAATCGATTGTCGACTTTATCGATTCAAGTGACAATCGATCGTTTCACTCGATTGACGGTTACATTGTTCTTGAATGAAGTCAATTGAGATTCTTATGTATTTAAGCTTATATTTGTAGGCTTATACAGGACGTTCTAGACATGCTTGTGTAGCTTAAATAGATTTTAGCAGAATATTTGACATATCGGAGTGATGGCTGGTGGAATAAGTAGTTGTCCAAAAGGAGACATGAATAGCAGACGACCTGCAGAGATGGGAAAACAACGTAACCAAAGTCTAGAGGTACTTGGATCAGAGCAGCACAAGATGAAAAAGGGTGACGTACAAAAAGAGGGGAATATTCTCAGCTGTGAGCGGAAGCTGGTTGAATCATTATTATTTAATGATTGTGAAGCTTGTCATGCAGATTTTGAAATAGATACATACATATATATAAATCATGGCAACAAAGGTATTTCATATTGCTAATCCTGCAAGTTCATAGCCCTTTTTCTTGATTAACTTTTACAATATGTGCGGATGGTGAACACACAGGCATATTCTACTTTATTCTCTCGCTCCTAAACCAGAATGTATTATTAGTTTCAAAGGCTAAATTATTTAAGCGACATTTTTTGAAAGATGAAATAAGGACGATCGAAGATTTTAATTTTCTAAAAAAAAATCACTGTTAGTAAACGGCTTAACGGATTTTCATAAAAATAATACATTTTAAAGATAAAAAGTACCTACTATTATGATTTCTGTTAATGTATTAATATTATTTTATTGATTTTATATCGCTTAGATCATAATACATCGAATGAAACCTTGTCCTTGTCGTAAAGCAAAATGGTTAAATTGCTTCAGGTCATCAAATAACTTAAATGTTTCAAGCACATATACCTACCAATGTAAAGCAAACGACTGATAACGATTTATTGATAATTGATGATTAATTATTAAGTAAGAAATTTATATGATATATCGATGCAACTCTCCTACCCATAGTTATATTCTTTTATCTATGCCCCTACCCGACAAAATATTTATTTTCCTTACATATTATAAAAAAAAAATCTTTTGTCTTGTCTATTCGCAATAAACACAAAAAGTACTAGACGGATTTTCATGCGGTTATCACCAATAAATAGTGTGGTTCCTGAGGTAAACCTTCCTCAGTGTATAATTTATTATATTATTACAAATAGTTAACAATAAATTTGCAAACATGAAATAGTTTAGATTCCAACAATTACTCTTAACATTTATTGGCCCGGTTCTTATGATATAGGTGGAGCCGGGTGCGGCTGGTAGTTTATGGTGCTCACCGCAGGAGGTACCATAGAGTATGGCATAGACTAAACGAAAGCACAGATTATGAAGTCGCAAATGTGTTGATTTTATTTTACTAATCTTCGGAACTTGAACGATGTTCACTATTTGGCGTGATTTTTTTTTTCTTTAAAAATCACTTTATTAATGATAGTTCCGTGTTTTGATTAATCTATTAATATTCTTACTTACTTCTGCTTCCGTTTTAAAAGTTGTTGTCAGTTTTATATTATTTTTATGTCACGAAATCACCATAAAAACTATAATCAAAATTCTTTTAACAACTAAATCTTATTTCTTAAACTTTTTCAATGATTTTTATCAATAATAATAATTTGCGTGCCCAAACACAATAATTCTATTAAACTCTGCAGTTTTATAGCATTTTTATTAACCGAAAACCGATCAATTCCATTCGATTTTTTAATAATTTACATATTATTCCTCATTGACCTTTCGAAACGTTCTCAGTTTGTATAAAACTGGAAAATACGATTTTTTTAAATGTTTAATACAAGCAAAAAAAAAACGTGTATAATCATTGGTTTTATTCATAAATATTTGTCAACCGATCGTTTTACATTTGATGAAATCTCCCTAAAGTGTTATAATGACAGCTTTATTCATGTCCATAAACTTTTTTTTTTATTTCGTCTATGAGAAGTCTACTCTATTAACATTTCATTTGGTTATTATGATTACAAATTTCGTGAAGCCGTCAAATCTCATATTACTTATGGAAAACTGTCTGAATTAACTGTTTATTTGAAATTCCTGCTTTATCTGCATCTTTATTTAATGTGTTTGCATAAATTCAGGTCCCGGTAAATTCATTCATCTAATGACAGCCACACACAGCGATCACGCTAGTCCGATTTGCTCGATATGCGTGTGTTTCTATTATTCTTCCTTGCGAGTTTTCTTTTCGAATAAATAATAAATGTGCTCTTTTCGACGTAATTATGTCAGATGAAACGCCACGCACCCACTTTCTCAGCACATTCAATTACACAATCCATATCAATATTTCAAATATACACATTATTTTTTTAAACTGATATGCTGTATTTAGGTATATTTTCTTTCTTTTTTGTTTATTAAAAAAAATATAACTATAGGTATTTTATGTTAACTGGCTGCAATTTTCGGCAATCGTCAAATTTTTAATAATTTCAACTAATACGTTGGCCAATTTCCTTGACCGTGTGTAGCCCACACGAGACCTTTACTACCGGTCCATAATTCCCCATTCGGATGCGCCGACGCAATCTCCATTTTTACGACCCGTAGTGTCCAGATAGCCCTCGTTACTTCATCACTATGTCAATAAATTAACCTGGTACCGCTCCCCGCTAATTATTATTGAAAGCGGCACCATTACTGTCTAAAAATATAATACATTATACTACAAATAAACTAATTATATTTACTGAATTCTGAGGATGTAGAAAGTAATTAAAATTTTACTAGCTATCTGTGCGGATCGCTTATTTATTTATGTACACACCGTAACAGTGTAAATATAAAACTAATATATAGGAAAGTAAGTACAAAGGTTCTTATAAATTTCTAAGTATATAAATTAATCCAGTAAACGCGCGAATTGAAAAAAAAAAAGAATCATTGGCGTATTATATTATATACAAGACAAATAGATAAATGTGATACGACGTACCTGATTGTTATACATATAAAAATATATAAGTTACACAAAATATGAATATGCTTTTATATATGAATTTGTGTGATTGAAAAAACAAAGAAACAGCCAATATTGAGCATCTAGATGTTTTCATGTGATTTTTAAAGCTATGATGATAATTCAATGAGAATCCCAATTCTTAGTTACCTATATTTAGATCGGAAACTTATTACATACCTAACTCAATTTATAGACGTAAAGTCAACATGGATTTCGCAAAGGTGGTCTTCCGTATTGATCACATTAATCGTATGAAATATCATAATAACAAACATTTTGCGCGCAACAACAATATTATGAAACCCAATTAGTTTACAACGATACAATTCGTATTCCGCCTTTATGGTTACCCAATAATCTTTCTTAGTACAATGGATTAGAAGCTAAATTTAGACTTGGTTTTTCATGTTGAAGTATTACAGTGGTTATTGACAGACAAAACAATGCAGCGGATTCAGTTCACGTCAAAACATTGCCCGTACCATATTCTGTTGAGATACCAGATAGCTGTGATGGTTATAAAATATGTTACGAAGATAGTTTGATCCAGCCATCAAAATTGGAAATTGTCGCCCTCTGTGGCGCAGTGGTAAAGTGCTTGCCTCTGAACCGAGAGGTTCGATCCCCGGTCGAGTCATGATGGAAAATCATCTTTTTCTGATTGGCCCGGATCTTGGATGTTTATCTATATATCTATATATTATAAAATATAGTTTCGTTGAGTACGTATCTCATAACACAAGTCTAGAACATAATTTGGGGTTAGGCCAATCTGTGTGATTTGTCCTAATAAATTTATTTGTTTTATTTATTTAATTAATTAATTATTACGTAAACTCCTCCTCCATTTGGTGTAGGCTTCTTGCTATCAGGCTATTTAATATAAAACCAATTTTTAAATTAACAAAATAAGCTAATAACTTATGACAAATTTATTATCTAAGTGACATATTTTCAAATTATGACTCTCTGTTGTTATTGGTTTGGTGCCATGCTTTTATAATTCTAGTTTCGTTTTGTTTTTAATGATAGAAAATTATTGTATGTTACGTATTGTTAAAATAGCCCAGTTAAATTAATACAAGGAAACAACTCCATTATCTCATAAGTTTAACAATTTGGCACCGATTTTCGGTTGTAACGTTTTTAAATTGTCATTATCTCTGCAATGATTGATCATTTTAGATTTCTTTCGCATAATATACGATGGCCCGTTACTAACATAGCCCGCAAACACTGACATTTTATGATTGCAAGCCGATATTTAAGAGAAAATCTAATTTTCTTTCGAAAGTCCTATCTAAAAACAATAGTAGTCGACAACTCTGTGATTACTCCTCATACAGCGACCCAAATCTATCAATCTTGATACGTTACCGTGAATTCTAAATGCAGCTTGTTATTCTAGCAGATTCAGTTGTGAATATGACGGTCGTATCTGAAATAGCATTAACGTTGATCCAACTAGAATTTAGGCGAAAGCTGGCTGTACAAATGAAAGGAAATATTCAATGGATTGTTCTTGTAATATATTTTGTTTCAAAGGAAAACAAATATTTTTTAGACAAGATTGACCGTCACAAATCGCAGTGACTTGATGATTGCAGCGTATGTGATGCACCTACTTAGTAGTAAAGGCTCCAACTGAAAATCAGTGTATTGCTCCTAGAGTAATAACATCACTGAGTTGTGGCCTGTTTAGATTGCTGCAGCACACACACACACATAATCACTTTTTGTATTTACCCACGTTTTGTTTTTTTTTTTATCTTAATTTTCTTTTTTGGTTATTTTATGTGTGTGTCTGTAGTTTTTTGAATAAACTTATTTCTATTCTATTAACAAGGCGCTACACCTTTTAGGTACCTATATACACCTGTTATATCTTATTGTCGCCTTGTTTTACCCACAGGAATACATTTCATGATTTTTTTTAGATCTAGATTTATCAAATGTGACGTCATACTAAATTATAAATAATAAATACATTTTTCTGAATTTTATATCGTGATATTTTTGATGTGATATTTTTATTGTCAAATAAATAAATATATTAGGGAAAATCACACAGATTGATTGCTAGTACGGTAGAACGGTACTACATTTTTATAACAAATACATATATAGATAAACATCTAAGACCCGGGCCAATCAGAAAAAGATCATTTTCCATCATGACCCGACCGGGGATCGAACCCGGGGCCTCTCGGTTCAGAGGCAAGCACTTTACCACTGCGCCACCGCCGTGGTCGTCAACCAGATAATATTTAATTTAAATAAAGTCTTTATTATCTTATGCGTTGTTTAAAATAATTCAAATTATATATTAATTCACATATATTTTTTAAATCTTGTAGTATATATTGTAAAATATATTAAAAATGAAACTATACATTAGGAAAGACCTCATTAACCAATTAGATAAACCAAAAAAATGATAAAGCGAACAAAGAAAATATAAAAAATGTTAATATAATTAGTTGTAGTGTCAAATCGTAGGCAGCACAAAGGCAGCAACGTTTCAATATACGCTATGAACACAGACAAAATTGAGACGTTACAGTAAAACCAAATTACCTTATTTACATAAGAATTCCGTATAAAACAAGTAATAACAATATATTTGTGGTTGTAGCAATCGTACAATCCATACACGACGCTTATATGGACAGAACAAACATAACGGTGCAAATTTCGGCCCACACTATGAAATTTTAAAATTGTAGGCTAATTTTGTGATCCATAAAGACCTTACACTCATCTATATGAAAAAAAACCTTATATAATTTTTTATACACTTATTTAATTGATTTTAACAGTGCAACTGACTGCATTTCTTGTGTATGTATATTAATGTGTTTCCTGTCGTTCTGTCTATCAAGAGTCTGATTTTCCAAAATCAGATACGAAGACTACCATAGATAAAAGAAACATATTAATTTTATCTATGGAGACTACCAAAACACTATTTCAAAAGTCCGATTTTTCCAGATGAATAGTCGCGTTGAGCGCTTTGCCGTTGTAGATTGCATGACAAAATATTGTCATGCAATCAGAGATTCATACATAGCAATAACTATACTTGAGTTCTTCTTATCCTAATCTTAATCTTAAACCTGAAATCTTGTACCTAATACTACTCATTTTTGTTTTTATTTTATTCATACATCTTTATACTGACATAGTATCTTTATATACCCAGCACCAGTGACGAGTTGATGATTGCATTCCCTACATTGTTGCATCCATGAATATTGGATGAATACTATTTATAAATACTTATAAATCTTAATTATTTTCTACAACTTTGAAGTTAGGTGGCGTACAATCTACTTCATGGTCAGTTGCCTTGATATTAGCATCCAATTTGCAATAAATTTGGCTAGCTTGATGTGCAATTGGCTGTACAACTAGTGCATTGAACCTGAAGTTATATTACAATTTTACGACAATTTATACGCAGAAATAACGTCCTCAATGAACTTGTGACTGGATTAGCGCCCGGAGTCGTAACTGTTTAAAGCCTAGCAAAACTGTAAAGTTCGGATTATACTTCGTTTGTTACAACATTAAAACTAAATAGTGAAATAGACGAAGATAAGATAAAATTTGACATTAAACTTGGAGTAAAATGTGTTGTTATTCGAGTTATTATCTTTATAAATACACATATTTTGCGGTAAATGTCAGTATTGCTTGTAAAACATTGACTTTTAGTGCAAATTATGCGTTCTGATGATTATATTTCAAAGGCTGAAGCTTATGATATCATAAGATATATATATATAAATATATGATAATAATATTATTATTATATATTTTTATATATAAGATTATTAATTAATATCAATTATTTTAATATATAGAAACTATATGTTTATAGTTAACACAATAAATTTCATATCTATCTGAATCAGGCACCTAATTGAATATATTCGTAATGTATTATAAAATGTTCATTTTGCAAGGTCACCTGAACAGCTCGTGTAGATAGAAAAACCAGAATTTTTCATAAAATAAAACCAAAACGAACTAATGAGGCAGTATGTACGGCGACAGATAAATGACGTTATGGCAATAATTACCTACTTTATTGAAAGAACATAACCCTGACGAGAATATGATCAATAAAATCGATAAAAATATTTAAGAAAATGTTACTAGGTACTATGCTTTGAATCAGACTACAAAAATAGATGAGATAACTAAATGATCGCTGGTGACAGCTTTGATTCAAGTCTAAAGTCATAAGTATAATGAATTATACCTGGCTAAAGTGTGAAATTAAAGCCATCGGACACACAGGATAATTTTACACTGGAATGTGACTTCTGTGATTAACATAACCTTAAAACATTTTTCCTCTAAATCAATGAAAATACCATTACATCAATGTTTTCAGGTGCTGTGTGGTGCAGTGGCGGGCGCGGGCGAGCTGATGAGCAACACGAGCCGCGTACGGCGCTCTCCACAACCACACCACTCTCACCGCATACAGTGAGTACTCCTTTGCAATTCTGTTCTCCTGGTACCCTATCTTCAAAGAGGCAGTTCGTAAGCCGGAACTCTCCGCAATCAAACTCTAGTATCTACTAAATGCAGTGAGTAGCAGAAGGATAGATATCCTTCATGGTTCTGATCCCCGGGTACATCTTTATCATTGTGTAATATCAACAATATTCTTTTATTTTGTACACGACGCATCCTGCAACTACTAATTTCTACTCTTCTATGTCAACAGCATTGTCTAGTAGATAACTAGCTAAAGTTAACCAGAATCTATATAAATATACAAGTTCACATTTCCATTCAGAAAACTACATCAAAATTCAATTTTATTCCTTACTTCTATAAAAATATATCCTTGTAGATCTCAGACAGCGTAATTGGCGGCAATTTATCTATCTAAAGTTCAACAACTACTTAAGTATCAAAGGGTAAATGAAACTAATCACTATCATGAATCTAGTGCCGACCGCAACTAATCTTGTGATTTACAGATCACTTTGATTCCATGTGACCTCAAACTAAAAGTGAATAGTAAACTAATTTTATACAAACTTTAAATAATAGGCTAGGAGAGTAGCCTGTCAATTAACGTAAAACCCTAAGTCAATCAATAGTTGGATGTAGCTTTAATAATTGCATAAAAATAACATAGATTAAGCAAGATCAGTGCAGAAAACCAATGAAATTTAAAGCTTTGATTTCTAAGCATTGGATATGATAAACGCTGTCAGGGGCCAAAGGTTGTGTTTTCACAAATGGCATAACTAGCACCAAACCATCATTTTTGCATACCAAATATATCAACAGCTACTTACAGCTCATCATTAAGTATTTCCTCTGCTAAAATATTGCAGAAATTGCACCTAATCCTGACCAATCATCGGCAGGTTAACTAAATGCCAATGGGGTATTTGATCGGAGATAACGCGAGCTTTCAACAGTATCATGAATGTATTGCTTTATTATGTTAAATTTGTCGCTGTTTCAGCGCCATTAACACCGTTTGATGTTTATTAACTCAAATACCTCAATATTCATCTAAAAGTCTCCGATAAACTTAAGTATATTTCTAGTGTCACCACCACTTGCTTCCGGCGAAGAAAACATCGTGAAAGAACCGTGCATGTGGTTAATGTTTGGTATTAGGTTATATAACGTGTATACTACTTGCCACTAGTAGACGGTGAATAGTCGAAGATATGTCTGATGCTTTTATGACTTGAATAATATATCATAACACTGATATCAGTAACAAATAATATGGGAAGATTAAGAATCATTTCTGCTTACTCTTTTTCTAAGTGGTAAAGAGAGAATGATCTTTTTAAGAGCTGACACAACGCTTCCCCAATTACTACACTCATTATAACTTGAATTTGTATATGTAATGCATGAAGTTTCATCAGGCAAGTGAAACTATCCCGCAAAATTAGGGATATTTTTGCTAAAAACAAACAAAAAAAAATGCGTGCGTTGAAACTGATATTTCCATACATTCCAAACATTCCAGGACCGATGAGGACCTAGACGCGACAGTGGCGTGGCGGCGCTCCCACTGGCGCGAGATGAACTCCATCCTACGGCGCGAGAAGGAGGTGGTCGAGTGCTGCCCCTCCGTCCTCGAGATGGTCGCCAAAAAGGGAGGCAGGACTTACAGCGGCCTCTACGTCGAGCTGTACGAAGCCGGCGAGAACAAACAACGACTTTACGAACTTTCATGCGCCCCAGAAGTCGTCGACAGACCCTGTAGATTCGTTGACCCTCGTGTGTATAACCAATCTCGATGTGTGCAAAAATACTCTTACTCTTACGCGCTAGTGCGGTATACCACAGCTACAGAAATGCCCCATCCCAGAACAGAAGGACATTTTGCTGTTCCAGGCTCGGGGGACTGGTCCATGGACTATGTTAAAGTGAGGGCCGGTTGCGAATGCCAAATCACGCCGAAAAGGAAACAAGCCCACAAGAAGAAAGAACGACATCGGCAGAGGAGGAAAAACAAAAAACTTGAGGAGAACGACGAAACCTGATTAATAGTGATGTGTTTTCAAACCAGTGGAACTTAAATAGAACAGGGTTCGGCCTGTTCAGTATAACGCTGATCGGAGATACTGATACCTGGCTTTGAACAGATGTCAGTGACGTCGAATCTTTTATGTTACCGATGACGCGCGCACGTCTTCACTCGGTCGATGTATTTTTACTATATTTATTTTGAAAATTTTTTGTCTATTTAATTAATTACGCTTGTTTTAGTATTTTAGTACGGAACGTCGGTTTGAATCTGACAATTATCTAGTGCTGTTCCGAAGCGAATTTTGGTTTTATCCAACGGAAAAGAACTGTAAATCTAAGATACCTATGATCCGTTGTGTCCGATCAAACAATAGTCTTCTTGTCAGCAACCTGAAGGAATTTAGTTGTTGGATAAAAACAATTTTGGCTAGTAAACAGTTTAAAGTGTCTTAAAAACAGTGCCTTAAATATTGTTGCAAATGTAAATTGCTATTCCAATGCGTATTTTGTACATGTATTTAAATAAGTATTATTTTCATGTTTTTTTTTTTATTTTTAAACTTTTCTCCGAAACTTTTGTATTTGCCATAAATTCAGTGTACATTGTAGGTTCTTTTTCGAAAACAGTTTGATTTCGATCTTATCTGGTTTTAAATCACAATGAAATCACAATTTCCTCAAAAAAAATGTTATAAATGTAGTGTTTTGTTTTTAATTTTGATTAAAAAAACCATGTTCCCTTTTCCGTAGTTCCCTTGCATATCCCATTGGTGGAACACCAATGTGGAAAGAAACATATAACCATAGACCCATTTAGTTTTAACGCCAGTATTTGTGGCCTGAAATACGTATTATGTAATAGTTACCTCCGGGAATCGTATGAATCTGCTGCATTGCTTTTGTAATAAGTAAACTTGTTAATCTACATTATTTTCAGGAGGTACATCCTTCTCCTACTTTTTTACATGTAAATGTAAATCATAAAATGGGGCTATCAAAAAAATCTGGTTTCTTAGGAGTTAACCTTTAAATTTTTGATTGGGTTCGATTACGCTATTACATAAGCAATGAAATAATGGGTTATTAGGCGACTGGGACCGTAATAAACAAGGATTGCGGCCCTATTCGCCCATTTGTTGCAGTCTCAGTCGCCCAAGGACCCAAATAACGCCAACTCAAAACACGCTCTCTTTCCCCTATAAAAATTAAGAATATTTATTTATTTCTCAACTTTTTGTTAAGCTTAATGTAACGGCACTTACTTTTCTTAGACATAAGTACATCGAGTCAAAGATCTGTATTATTATCTATTTTGTAATACTTTTATTGT
Organism: Plodia interpunctella; assembly: GCF_027563975.2. NCBI lineage: Eukaryota > Metazoa > Arthropoda > Insecta > Lepidoptera > Pyralidae > Plodia > Plodia interpunctella. Next base: position 9,218,302 of record NC_071308.1, on the reverse strand, counting down.
ATTTAAATTTTAGTTATTGTAAGAATTAATTCATTTATTTATACTGTATAATACGAGGTATTCCCATATTCAGTATGACTATTAGTTGTATTCAAAAGTCGCTTCCATATTGTATTGTTGTATAATAATGTAATAAAGCAATAGTATTTTGTGGACTGAGATTATTTTGTGCATTTAAATGTGTAATAGCAAAATATTTTATTCATTTCGTAAACATTATTAACGCCATCTGTTAGCGAATAGATTAACATACTGACTACAGCGCCATCTGTTGTTGAATAGTCAACCTATTGTCATTCAATGGTTAAGTCATCCAAAGATAGATGTCGCTACTCAAAATAATCAGTGCCATGTATTTACTGAAATTATTTATCAAAAAAAAATTCTTAAGCTATACCTATGTAACATTTTGTACATAATAATATACATTATTTTCATTAATATTCCATAGTTATCAACGTTTACATTTAAAACGTGACATCACTATTCTGAAATCTGTGATGATTTTACACAATTTTACAGGACATTTTGTGTGTTCGTTATTATAATTTATGTAATTATTTTTACAGACCCATATTTCAGACAATGTAAATCAAATGTTGACATCAAACAATATTAAATAAAATAAAAAACCAGAAATAGCTAAAATTGTTTTATTGTCATATAAAATACTTATTATCATACTAATCATATTCAATCATATGGCAGTCTTCATCTAATTATAAATTTACCACTAATTTTACTTTTATTTGTAAGTAACTCACTGTTAAGTTTAAAATTAATAGATACCTATCTACTCGAACGTTTTAGGCATCGTGATCTGAAATTTAAACAAATAAATGTCATAAAAATCACGGCTGACAAGTAACGAAATAGTTGTAGAATTAACAAAACATACTTAGCAGAAACAAAAATATCACAAAAGGCAGTAAAAGTTTATTTATTCCTCAAGTTCCTCAAGCTATTAAGCAAAGGGATTCATAAGTAGGTACTAATGGTTCCCTATAATTTTTAAGACGTACCTAGGTACAAGCTTGTGACGTGACGTTTGGTTGCCGACTTAGCCGGCTAGTTAATAATCCTTTCTAGGATATCGTACGAGGCGAAAAACGGATATAAAGAAAGCTTATTAGCAAACAGATTTTGATGGTTGACGTCAAGCAGGCGTCAAACTGTAAAAATACTGCCAAATCGTCATAATTTAAACTCACATTTATTTAACGTAGCTGGATTCGAGGCGTGGCAGCCGTTAATAATAATTACAAGCACGCTCAGATGAGAGAGAGATTTGTGATACTAGAAGACGTTAAAACAGACAGATTGACTTTATACTTATATGTATACATACTGATGACGATTGATTTTTGATTTATACCGAGGGCAACGAGAGTAACTTTGAGAAAATTCGAATTTCTATGATGTGTACACATGGAATTAGTAGGTACGAATGGGTAACAAGACACTGTAAGTGTGTACATCACTTATTGACGTCAAAACTTAAATTCTGCCGTCGATTTCCACAACGCAGGTCAAGAGACTGTTCAGATAAATAACAGACAAGCAAATCTTTGACAACAACGATGTCAATTCTCACCGAGGTACATCGTAAGCAGATACATGACCCCGAACCCGAGACAGACGGAGGAGAACTGAGCGACGCCCGCGCTGCGCCTGCGCTCGTGCCAGCGCGCCCTCTCGCGGGGCAACACCTCACTCACAGTCACGTACAGCAGGGTGCCTGCTGCCAGGGCCTGAAATTGAAAATTGGCCTGAAACAAAAATGCCAGCACCGCACCGTCGTCGAACAGTTCGCCAAAAAACTTTGGCGGATTCATTATATCTCTCATACAAATTAAGTTTTTTGCAATTCCGAAATGTTCTAAATACTTAGTTACTTTTTCTAATTGAACGATGAACGATATTGCCATTCAATTTCACAATTTACCTGCATGATTGAGACAGCAACAGAATCCTTCAGCGCGCTGACAGACTCTAGACCTGCGCCGGCGCCGATGCCCGCCACAGAGCCCCCACTGAACAACGCCACGCTGACAATGTGCGGGCACAGCCGCCCTGGCGCGCTCGCCATCAGCTCCGCGCCCAGGCAGAAGCCCACCACGAACTTGTGAGAGCATACTGCACCGAGGAGGATGAGCACCTGGAATTAATTAAAGTTTCATTTAAGATCAATTCGAACGAAATAGAGATTCAAATAAAATAGCATTGAATTGGATTTGAATTAAAGTTGAATAAAAGTGGAATTAAAATTGAATTGGATTTCTATCTAACTTTTGTTTGTTTGTTTATAAACTCTTTATGGCCCATGGTCTTATCCCAGAAAGGGATTTCTTCCAGTCAACCAAATATTTGAAAGAAAATAATTTAACGCACAAAGTAAGTTAGCGTAGTTTTATTGGGATTTTGAATTTTTGAGGATTGAGAACTATCTCCGAGGGATGTTAGCGACATCCCATGAAATTATCAAAATTAAAGCAGGGTTCAGTGAGTGTTACATTTAGTGGCTGTAAGTACCTAAGTGTACCAGTTAACCAAAAACGGGTCTCGCTCGGGGAACTGCACTCATTCAGTTGCATTGAGATGCAATGAATTGAAATTACAGAATGGGAGAGGCCGATCTCACATAATTTTAAAATAAAAATTTCAATCGATCAGCCTTGAAACTCACCGAGTTATCAGTCCGTTTCCGCAAAGGTCGCAGATAAAATTACTGCTAATCTATATTTACAAATAAAATTCTTTCAAAGTAAACTGGTAAACAAATATGGTATATACCTCATTTGTGTGAAATTGATTCCTTTCTAACCGTATCTAACAATGCACTGCTATTTCTAAACTAATTAGACCAGTCCAGTTAAAATGTTTATTTAAATGTGGACACATTTAAATGAACATTTTGATGACCTCATAAGCTTAAACGTGAATCACCAACAAGTAGTAGGTAGCTAAGTATCGACTATTAACTTTGAAAACATTTCTTCAATGTTTACAATTGAATTTAACCCGCTCAGTTGATTCATAGCGTAGGTACGACTTATAATTGAAATGTGGATTGAATGTCTTTAATTGTTGAAAACTATTAGATTATATGTATATACTAGATGCGGATGTAATAGAATTCGGACCGTCCGAAATTGAGAAAAAAATTTGGACCGGGCTTTGAACCTGCACGCTCAACGACTGGGACGTATTGAGAGTCTTTTAAATCTTTAATTATATATTTATTTTATTTAGTTAGGTAAAATTTTATCGTAACGCCGAGTAACGCCGTTATCAATGGCCTAGTTGGTACAAGAGGTTATAGAGATAGCGACAAGATAACCAGACAATTAGACACTTTTTGTGTATTGTGAAATCATCGATAAATTGGTAGGCATCATTGATATTTATCCATCACAAAGTCGTGATGAAGGACAGGTGATTTAGCCGCACATTCGTAACATCTTTTTACATTTTCTATAACCATATTGCAATAAATTTATGGGTCAGACCATTGGCACACATATCATGATCCGTTACAACATCACGCCAGTACTTCTTGGGTAGCTAATTCTTCTGCCGGAGAATTTACCGAACTGAAGAAAATTTATAAATTATTATTAAAAATTAGTAAATAGTGTAAGTATCCAACTGTTCCTTAAAATGTTTGCAGAGTGTTGATGGATACTTTTAAGTTCCGCATTAGAATAGACTCCCTACCCTCTCGTAGATGTCAAACAAAACACATAGCCTCGATAGCTGATAGGCAATAATAGCATCCCCATGGAGGGTTGACGTCGAGCAGGCGGCGGTCGGTTTTTAAACATTTTCCATGGATTCAGTGCAAAATAAAGGATTATTAATCTTGACCTATATAACTACAATGAAAATTAAATTATAAATAGTTAAATTTATTTTATTTAAAACTTGAAAGGCAATATGGAAATTTAGAATTCCCCGGGAGCAAAGCCGGATGTACTTACATATTATAAAATTCAAATTCAAATCATTTATTCAGAAATTAGACCTTCACAGGCACACTTTTCTCGTCAATATTTATTGTTATTTCTCACAAGCTACAAACTACTGGCATTTCGGAACGACCACTGCTCAGAAGAAATGCCGAAAGAAACTCATTTGAACAGTGTTGGTCCCTATCATGCCAGATCGGCTTACCATTATTGTTTCTTACAATGTTTTTATTTTCTTTCTAATAATATATAAAAGTACATAATGTACATAGTCAAAAGGTATATCAAAACAGGTTATGATATAAAAAGTCTGTACCTATGTCTGTACGCGATAAACTCATAAACTACTGCACGGATTTTCATGTGAAGTTTTGATAATTTATATTGGTCGATGAATATGGAAACACTGCATAAGTGGTCTAGTTTGTTATTGATAAGGAAAGTAAATAATGTATGACATATTCTTATCTAAAAATCCTTAATTATCATATCAAAAGAAAGTGTAAAAACAAGTCGTTGACACCGATCAAGTTTAATGTGTCTATAATTTTTTTTTAAAGACATGATAAATTTCTTTTTTTACATTCAATACATTAAAATACAAGTATTCTTTATTGCCAAGAAAGAAAAATACAATAAAAGCCATTAAAGGCACAAGACCTATGTTAAGCTACGACTGGTCTGAAGGATTTTTCTACTAAGAACCATGATTAAATGAACCATATCGATTAGAGTCAGGTCTAGTTATGGCACTTCTAACTGGCAGAGGGGGGGCAAACCCAAAAAATGATATCACCAGGAAGAATACGGTGCCAATGATCTGACAAAAGCTTGCGAAGACCGTACAACGTGGCGGAGAAAAAGTAGGACTAAGGATTCTGAACTTCGATGATTCACGACTGAAAATTATAGTGAGAAAGTTCACTGTGGTGAGTCCCCATTTGTAACCAACTTCATAACCCATTGAAGACATGATAGAAAACCTATCTATCATTTTGAAATATTGCATATGTTATCATTATAATCAGCATCAGTCCTAGCCATTTTCCATTTAATTCAGCTGTCCTAATCTTCCTGTTTCTATTCTCATCACGACCTTACATTATGTAATGGAAAATGTAGGATAAACAAATCAAGGAGGTAAATAAGTACCTACCTGAGAAGCGTTTTCCTGAAGACCAATTGCCAGTCCCTCCAGAAAACTGTGCACGAAAAGTGCACACAACAGCCCGATCACACCCGACGAACTTTTATTACAAGGCTCAGTGTGACTGACATGACACATCCTTGGGTTATCTGCATCACCACAACATCTCTCTCTCAATTCTCCATCTCTCGAATCCCTTTGAGAACTTAAAAGCCCAGTTTCTTCACTGCTACCGTAGGACCTTCTTTCTTGATGTAAAGAACTTGGTTGATAAAAGAAATGGACAATCTCATCCACTAAATAGACTATAAAGAATCCAACACAGAGCATCAATTCTGAATAATCTGGAAGCTTCTCTCTCGCTTCTGGCAGCATATGAGTTAAAGATGTAGACAGAAGGACCCCAGCCCCAAAACAGAGAAGACTAGATATGAATAGAGGGTGTCTCTGTCTGGCACTCTCAGAGAAACAGGCGGGAAGCATACCCGTTATAAAACTACCCAACCCTAATGTCAACATCGCGATTGCCTTTGCTGTGGAGGACTCCATTTTGACGCTTTAAAATCGTCTTCAATAAGAACTCAAATTTCACCAATTTTATTTTTGGGTCGTTTAAATGATCTTAGTCCATAAATGACTCTAAAATTCAAATATATTTGGGATTATTTACAACTGAATTGAGTTTGGTAAATTTTTGTTTCCTTATTTTGATCCAAAAAACGTTTTTCGTCTATCTGCGAGACTGTCGTTTTGTACAAATCATGTACACTTATTATTTACACTGTTATCACTATCACACACGTGTTTATCAATTTTTTTTTAAATCCACATGTTGACGACCGCGCTACTGGGCTGATTGAGTCTGAATGCCATGTATGATTCGATTGCCACTTCTTCGGTTTTGTAACGATTTACTTCAACTAGATTTTAAGTGCTATGAACTGTGGCTTATGGTTCATTATTGTCTAAAGATAAATCACATTCACGACGTTCTGGATATGAACTTGATATATTGATAGCAATTATAACAAGACCTATTCGTCCAGGTTAATATGCATCAGAACGTAAGATGCATATAAATCGAAAAGGTCTTAATAAATTAGACGTTATTAAACAAAGAACACTGTTTAATAAATACAAGCAGGTAGTAAGGTATTAGTAAAATTGTAACCGATTTTATTTATCATACATTTTTTTGTAAAGGATGATTCGTTTGATTATACGAATGTCTAAACTGTAAAATTACAATAATTTAGTTTATATTTGTATAATAAGCACATTGGAGATTGACAAATTGTTTACTATATCTTATCATATTCCCGTGGGAGAAAAAAAGTGATACATTTTATCAGATAAAAATTCGAAAAGATCACCAATAAAAAAAACACTATATCATTAAAACTACTAAAGATATTTTGATGCGGGCTTTTGTAATAAATCTAGTGATTCAAGAGGAAGGTTTATTTATTGTACCCGTGCGATGACGTTATTGATGTAGTTACAAGTATTATTTAGATTTCTCACGAAAGAACTAGAAAACCTTTTAGCCATAGATAAAATAAATATGCTTTTAGCTCAATGAGGTACCTTGAATGTCAGTCAGGGCATAAACTCTGTTAAGCGTGGACCGTTGAGTGTAGTCAGAAAAAATATAGATACTTCTTCTTATAGGCTGTTCTAAAAGAAGAATATTATTAAAAAGTCTTTTTTGACAAATCCTTTCAAATTATCAACATGTCAGCTGTAAATTGAAAGTCTCAAAGGAAGGATATATAAAATGAACGATTTACTGCAAAAACATGGGTGTTCTGTGGTATTCAGCGTCCCTGACGGACTCAAGGAACTCATGGCGGATATTACACGGGAGGTTATTATTTATTTCCTGCTTGTGGACGCCAGCGGTCCTCCTATTCTGACACAATGTCACCCGTTTCCCCGCAATCTTTTTTTGGAATGCAAGTTATCTGGTAACCCTATGTTTACGGCGACCCGTTAAATCTATCCGTACCTTTGCAAAACCTAAGTAGCTGCCCTAGTGTTATGTCTTAAATCTGATGATTTAATATCTGAGCACAGTATCTCCCTCTTCTGGCTGCAGCTCTTCTTTCTGGCAGCTTGGTCAAATGGGATTCTATCCTTTGCCTCATCACTGTCTGAATAATACTTATTATTAGTCTAATAAGAAACTGATGAGAAATATGTTTAACCAAACGTATGGATTTACTTATTTATCTTAGGTTCTCCGCGATCAACCTGAGAAGATATATGACTACATAACCAACTACCTCTCAGTTTTGATTCTGACACGCGAGCACGGTCTTTTAGCGGTCAAGCTGCTAGATGATCTGTGTGATTGTCGACCAACTGTCTCCGAGCATCTGCTGCAGCTCGGCATGGAGCGAGATGTGGCTTCGGCCCTCTCTCAGGTTATCAAGGAGGAGATTGAGGTCTTTGAACCTGTTGACGGGAAAGGTTTGTTCATTTAGAAATATTAGGTGGGGACTTATCTAGTAGGTAGTGGTAAAAATCGTGGCAGATGTCTTTAGGCGACTGGAATAAAATCTGACACAAGCGTTAGAAATTAACGCACTAGAAAACATGAACGTCTGCATGTTTAAGATCCTCACACATTGCGGGCATGTAATCTTTTATAGTGAACCACTGGTACACTTGTGTAGCTATATTACTATTTACTCTCGAACTGTCAAGAATCCTGTCCTAATTAGTTCTGTAATGGGTTACAGAAAAGGTAAAAGAGATGCTAATCATGAAGAAGATCCTGGCGCGGGTTAACCTAGACGAGGACATGGCGGAGAGGGTTTGCCAGGTCAGCAGGAACGCCTACCGTGACTACTGGTACCGGAAGAAGCTCATGGAACAGGTAAGGCTCTGTACATAAATATTGTCACGCCTGTCTGTCTGTCTTCCATGGAGACTAGCCACTTACCACGAATCTGAGTTTCACTTGCTTTCTCTATAAGCACTCATCACTCTCTTCATAAATACTCGTATAAAATTAGTCACATCGATGGCTGAACATGATGACCTTATAGTTATGAGCCTAATTTGTTTATACAGTGACTACGTATAATGTAATATGCCTCTGCTATTATAATAGATATCTAATACTTTAATTGATCATGAATAACCGTCAACGCGTAAACAGTATTATTGTTCAAACAAATCTATTAAAGCATTGTTCTTCTAACCTCTTAAAAAGAGCATCTTCGCCTCCGAAACAAAATTTATTGACGTAAAAAGTAAAGCAAATATTGCAACAAGAAGGACTCGCAAAATATTTTATATTAATATTCATTGACAGTATACTTTAGCCTAGCTTCATTGCCACTACAAATTATGTCGTAACTATATCAGTAGAACTAATTTCAGGCTCTGAAATCTCAACCAGAGGAGCCTTGGCAGATTGCGGCTGAAAGAACTTTGGAGATTTACAAGAAAACGAAGCCTTCATATACTGAACTCAACAGAGCTACTCAGAAGATACAGGTTTATTCCTTCTTACCTCTCTCGTGTTCTCCATTTGTGTATTTCCATTTGCATTCGGGGCTGTGATGCCGCGAAGCCCGGGATCAGCGAAAAAAAATTACAAAGTTACAATCGATCTGATGTCTATAATCCTAATGGATAAGGAGCTGTACTATCCTAGGGCGGAACCACACGCCACAATTAGGCTTCTGCTAATGCCAATGTAAATAGGGGTCATATCTAAGATGCCGCCTGTACTTGTAACTTGTAATGTACTTACAAGTTACGGCATTCATAGTTGACATTTCCTTGTCATTACTACATGTACCTATATATGTTTTCTTTATTGATTATTAGATTCATTCTTCTTGAAAACTAGTAACGTAAGTACTTGTATCTAACAATTACCATATTCAAGAAATGAATAAAATTAGTCTATCCTTTTCAGGCAGCTTACCGAGGCTACTATGTCCGCAAGAACCTTCTACGCCACCTGAAGTTGAAGCCTAAGAAGACTGGACCGAAAGTGGATCTGCCAGGACCACCGTTAGACGTAGCTGGTTCAAGGACCATGGAACTTGGGCCTGTTATAGTAAGTTCGAGATCTATAATTATTCAGATTTGAGAAGCTCATTCTGCTGGAGCGTCTTCCTGCAAGTCAAAAAGCACCAACTAGTGAGATGGATATGAATGCTCACTAAGTTCATTGTCTACTGCGTGAATGTGCAAAACAGACATAAGCCTTTATAAAAGATTAAGGCTTTATTTGTTTATGATATATTTGTTATGCTGTGTTTAATTTTTGGGCTTGAATAGTTTTTACAAATTTAAGGTTTATCTACATTGATAATGGGAAAGTCATTAAAGCAGACACAAGATCACATTGTCTGGACGACCCTAGTCAAGACAACTATCTTTGTCCATATATGTAATAGTAGTTACTATTGTATTTATAGTTACCTAAAAGATTGTCAATCTAGTATTTTGCATTTAATCTTATGCGCAGCACGGGAAGAAATGAGATGATATTTTTCAAATCGACATGCCTCTGATATAATTGAAAATTATCAACTATAACTTTCAGGTTTTAAATGTTAAAGAGGACGACGTCACGGGAATATACGAAAAGCACGCCAGTAAGAAATTAGGACTACAATATGACCCAATGAAGACATTAACTCACGTGGAAGTGATCCCGGATGGGTCGAAGACGCCTTCAGCAAGACCCAGCGAACTTATGGCCAGGAGGGTTTCTGTAGTAGTGGCGAAAGATTCTGTCGCTGACTGTATGTATCTTAGGCGGAGGCAAAACAAATTGTTTCCCTCCCTATTACATTATTTTGTATAATTCACAAAGTCAATAATTTGAAAGGAAGATACTTCTAAGTGGTAAAGGATAGGACTATAAGTCACATATTTTACAGGGGTATCAAAACAAATAGCCTTACTTCTTGATTGGAATTGGCTTGATGCACATTGCACATGATGTGTAGGAATAAATCTGAATTTTTACGTAACCGGTGAGCGAGTCCAGCATCCACATCATCGGTTTTTGTATCTTCATGGAGCCAACTCTCTATGGTTTTGCATGAAATTAAATCATTTATAATTCCTTTTAGCAATCAAATCGAGTGGGTTGAAGCCCAGAGCCAGTATAATAGCTCCGACAATGAAATCTAGACCAAGTATTATATCTTCGACCGCGAAGTCAAGACCAAGTATAATCGCTCCAACGATGAAATCCAGACCAAGTATGGTATCTGGTGGGCTCGCAACGACTACGCCAATTCCTTCTGGGCACAGAATTTCTTTCGCCCCAGCAAGCGTACGTTTATCTTCTTTGACACAACTGTCTATAAAGGAAATATTTTAGTTTTTATAAATATAAATAAATTTCAGTAATTTATATAAATATAAATAAATTTCATTAAATTACGAATAATGCATAAACTTGTAACATTACCCGCGTAAGTTTTCTCATCAATGCTTGATGATAATGTTGAAAATTCCGTGTAAAGTACTTTTATATTTTTTCAATGATATATATTTTTGCCGTATTCGGTTGAAACTTTATAAACATATAAAATAAATTAAGTTTTAAAATGTAAATATTTGTATTTATCAAATAAATAAAAAAAATATGTGAAATACGTGTCATTTAGACTCAGATTAACATTTAAAATATGAATTTCAGATACCATTTCACTTTGATGTTGATGCTGATGATGATACTGATGACGATGACATACCTGAAGAGATTGTTCCTCCATTGATTGAAATAGCGCCAGAGGTTCCAGATGAAGCTCCAGGTTACAAATACACACATATTCATGGCCACAAATTTGGGTTATTCAGGAACAAACAACGAATGTCGAGGTTTAACGCCCTTATTGAATGGCCTCGTTTCCTCGACGCTTTTTTATAAATAAAACAATGATTAATTTACAAATTTAAGAAAATAGAATAATGGCAAAACCAAGATGGATATGGTGCTTCAATGGAAACATAATATCTATTACCTACTAATACTGACGACCTTAGTTTATGAATTCCTTAAGTAGTATGTTTATCCCGCAGAAACAGTATTTTTATAGGTACATAAAAAGAAGAGAAGGATAAGGTATAGGTATACTTATGTCCTTCTCCGTACTTAAATGTTTCAAAAAGATTAGATAAAGCGAGAAGAAATAACAAATTCAATTTCACATTTATTGAATGGTTATCCTTCAGATTCGAGGAGCGAAGGTGATGGGAGAAGCACGCCATCATCAGCACCGCCATCCTCCACACACTCGCCTGCACCGGCTTCTACGCCTCACACAGACGTCACAGACGAAGAATGAGCAGGAGCACTTGATTTTACTTAGCTTGCTACTCACAGCAATTCCAAAAGCCATGTGTTACTATTTGATTTTACAATATAAAAAAGTATTACCACAGGTTGGCAAACGCTAACCCGATTAAGACATCGTTATTTTTGAATCAATTTTAAAGTCCTTTCAATTCTTTGCTTCTATGTGTGTAGCGTAAGTACTTACATGCATCTCTTTCTAGATCTGCGAAGTGAATGGGAGTGAATGGGAGTTATTATGCAAATATGAAATACTGTTTTGTTTCACATACTATGTTTTTCGTCATGTACTTCCATTTTGAGAGCTACTACTCTGTATTTTGAATTTAAAGCATTGTAAACGTTATTCACATTAATGTTTTTAACACTACAAATGGCTTTCTTTTATTTTCCTTAAAAGCGCGTTTTGTTAGTTTTGTGTAGTAACATATTTACTTTTATAAAAAGACAAAGGGCGATAGAATATTCAACTTCTATTAAATATTGTTTTAGTTTACAATTGTTTTAATAACTTCTGTGATACGTGACGTGACCATATATTGCCTCTTTATTATTAAAATATCGATCCTTTTTTTCCTACAAAGTTTTATACACGTTGTGGGAAAAAAGATCGAAGATTGAATTAGATTAAAGGTTTTAAAATAATTTGATCGTGTCAATTAAGTAATTATATTTGCTTTTTCTTTCTTTCCTATTAAGGTATTTATGTAAACACTGTTATCGTAGCTGCCTAGATTATTATTATGTCAAAATTATATAGATATTTGAGTAATAATAATGGATGATCTATTGCAATCTCAAATTAAGGAGAGCTGCAAGCTCGCTCTACCTAATGGTCTGAAAGAGCTAATGTCTGATATATCTAGAGAAGTAAGTTTTTATTTTATATTTAGGTATGTATTCATAGGCCAAGAATAAAATCTGATAGCAATTTTAGTGACAACATCTTATTCAAGAACCATTTCTTAAGGTTCTTCGAGCGCAACCGCCACATTTATACGAGTTTATCGAAAAATACCTGGCTGCCTTGTTGGTAACACGAGAGAATTTGTCTGTGGCTAGTCGACTTTGCCAAGAAGTGTGTGACCACACATGCCATCCAGAACTGGAGGACGAGTTGAAGAACATTTTTCTTGTTGACGAAGATGCAGCTAAGGCTAAGAAGCTCATTCAAGATTACTTTGAAACTGGAAGAGGTTTGAATCTAATGTCAAATTAAATTTCCAGAAGTGGCATCAACAGTATAATTTCACAGTCTGCTTTATAAACAGTCGAATGAAAAAAGTGTTTTTTGACGAATTTTTTAATCACTGTTATAATAAATCGAATGGTGTCGATTTACTATTACGGTGAGACAGACTGATTTTGAAATTATGATACAGTGAAAAAGATCTTATTTTGTGAATTTCTTCTGCTCGACCAAGTATTTTTTTTTTTAAGTAGAAAGTAAAAATAATGAATTAATAAATGTTTTAGTGGAAGAAAGTAACCTTATGGGGAGACTGCTGAGGAAGTTCAGCATCCCACAGGATCACTTGGAGCTGGTGCAAGAGGTGGTGCGGAAAGCTTTCCTTTACCGTCACATCAAAAGAACTAATGATACCTGGCAGAAGGTATAATTTATTTGAAACCACTGTTACGTATAAAATTGTCGACTATTGTATTTACGTCATCGTTAAAACGGGTTGAATTTACAATATTGTCGATCGAGAAGAATAAAGAATTTTAAAACTGCTTAGAAAATTTCTAAGACTAAGAGCTATCTAAAGAGCGTCAGAGATTTTTCTAAACAGTGACTAGTTAACTGATCAAAAAATAATTAGTCTTTTTGCTTGCATGCTTTTTGAAAAACGTAGAATGTGCCAGCAACATCTCCCGCACTGATTGTAATTGTTAATCCAACTAAAGAACTATAAACCGTACTTGGATCTTCTCAAAGTTATTCCAATTCCAACTAACATGTCATTATGTAATAATCCAATTTCCCCCAGTAAACCTGTAAATCTGTATTTTCTTCTCAGATGCAACCAGAGGATGATGAAATTACAAACGCCGCCGTTCACACAATGCAGCTGTATGCAGCGACTGGACCTGCTGACGTGGACTACGATCAAAAGGCCAAGAGGATACAGGTTCGTCAATAGTATTTGCATTATCGAATTAATTCCAGATTAAAACTGTTTCAGATTGCTGGATATACATACAGCACTTTTTGGGCATAAGTGTTACGTCATTCACTAATGCTCAACAAAGTGCTGGTATGTGTAATGTCGTCAAGGAGTACATGCGTATCGACCTCGAATGTATGATACTGAAGACCGTGCAAAGTGGAAAAGAAATAAAGTACGTAGTATAAATCAGATCCTGACCTCCGAAACTTAACGGCTGGGGAAAAAGCCGGGAAAAATGCACGTATGAGAAAAAATTGCTATTAGGCATACCTACTCGTAATGTCGAAATTGCGGCGACATACGTTGCTGATTTTAAATGTGAAAGAAAAACAATAGTTTACTTCAATTCATACCATAACATAATTATGAGTTTTTATTGTCTGCAGGCAGCATATCGCGCCTATGGTGTGCGTCGTCTGTGTCATTCGAAGCCTATGTTTGAGAAGAAAGTACGACACCATATTCGTTTCTCTACCGAGGTGAGCTCTGTTCATTATTTATTCCCACCACCAATACCTTTAAGAAGTCGCAAATGCTTCATATGGCAGTTTACCCGCCAAGAAAACTGCCCAACACTAGGATGCTAAAACAAAAAAAGGTTCGCAACGCAGCCAGTTGATCAGACACCAGCCTAGAAGATTCCACCAGATGGTTATCTACCCTGGCCAGTCTGGATAACTCTAAATAGACTCCGGGATAGTGTTGGAACCTCTAAAATTTCTAAATTCCATGTTTTAAAAGTTTTGCGCCCGAATTTTGAGGAATGAATTGGGAAAATACTGTCTATTTGCTAATACCCGTCCAGAGATGAGATTATGTTCACCTCAGCACCGGAGAAGCCGAGAAAACTTAGCTAAATGGGGTATGTCGGATAATAATCCGTGTGACTGTGGAGTTGTGCAAATCATTTCTCATCTATTATCATATCCGAAATGCCCCTACTACACTGTATGGTGGAGCTCAATTAGGCTTTTGACATGGCGATTACTATCGCCAAGTATAAGTCAACAACTGTATAATTTTATAGCCTAGCTATGACTTGCAAAGAAGTATATTAGGTAATTCCATCCGCTAAATCCAATTTGCAAAAAAAATATTTAAGTAATTAGTGTATTACCACTTATCATTTACGAGGAATTATAAAAAATGTTTGCTTTTTTGTTTAGACATTGGAAATGGACGCTTCGCAAACATCAGAAGCAGGTATATCAAGTAAATTAATCCTGTAACTATATCATGACCACTATTTGACTGTTTCACTATTTACTTATTTTCCCTGTACTTTGAGTTATTCTAAAACTTATCAAATTTAAAGGGAATAATGAATATGTAGTTCCTAGGATTTAGTTTCTTTATATCTAAGTATTTCCATCAATGCTGGTCTACGACCGAAAGAAATACATATACAGAATATGCCATTTTCTTGCCCTTCCGTCTTATTGTTAGTCAATCAAAGAGACGGGCTGTAAACTAGTAATTTTTATAGCAATCTGTCACTATTTCAATTCTACCAATATGTCTGATATCCAAATGAATTTGTTTTTAAAAACCTCAGAACCGTAATTCTCAGCTATGTGTGTATATAGCTGTGAATTTAAAATAGAGACAATTACATTAGAATTTAAAACAGCAGAGGTCATATGTATATTGTAGACGACATCTGGATTATTTATAGATGTTCCAAAAACAACTCCAGCCGAAGGATGCTCATCAGTGAGTATTCACAAGACTGAAAGCCAAATGGTTCTTAGTGAAGCTGAACTCTCTCACGAAAGAATCGCCCGTCATGAACGAATGCTATCAGAAATTAGTTACGACTTTAAATATCCTGAAAGAGTACAATCATTCATCGACTACGAAGATGAAAATGAGAAACGGGTGATGTCTATCACTGACGAAGCTATCACAAAGGATGACGAAAATGATAGCGAACGAAAAATGTCAAATGTGTCCGAAGTACATTTTCGTGAACCATTGATATGTGAGAAATTGTATGAAGAAGCGATTCAAGATCAAGATCCTGATTATGATGAATTTAGCTCAATTGATGAACAAACTGTGTTTTATGAAGCACACGATGAGCAAACTGTTGTTGACGACCAAGCGTTGGATGCTGACATCGAGTCTGATAATTCCATACAAGAAGATATAAAAGAAAATCTTATTGAAGAATTTGCAATCGTCAATGTCAATAATTATGACAATGATGTACAGTGAAGGGTTTTTGTCACAATTTTTATTTTCGATTATTTTCTTTCGCTTAGTTACAAAAATAATCAGAAATATGAATATCCTTTGAGTTGAGATGTAATTTTGATTATCTAGGTACATATTATTTTTAGTGTACTAATTTTTTATTAATGTTTAACTTATGTTTATTGCGATTCATTTCATGTGCTAAAGTGTTTTTAAGAAGTCAATAAAACACAATTATCTTATAATCAATCTATTATTGCTTACAAAACTCCTAATTGTCCTGGACCATCGAACAAATAAAACTTATAATATATATTTAATAATTTTATATTCATTTTTGGTCTATATTTATACAATGCACTTATAATAAAACTTATATTAACGTGTGGGATAAAACAGTGCAATTAATATTAATTTTATATTTTAAATGCTTTCATATTATGTTCTGCAATATATAAAACATGTATATTATGTAAATTCAACAATATGATATTAATAAAGTAATTTATAATAAGCAAAGCAGTTTTTGAAAAAAGACATCCATTAGGACCCATTTACAAAAAAGCTATGCACAGATGCATTGTAAACTTCAGTTGAATTTTGATCAAAATAAATTATAAAAGACAGATTATATACTTTTTAATACGGAATGGTTTTTATATCAGAGGGTTTACCGATCAGATTTTTAAATATGCAGAATATTTTCGTTGCGACATCTAAATATGAAAGTGTATTTCTCGTTAAAATATATTAGCTACTATTTCGAAAAATATATTTTCAGTTATAAATATAGTATCTAAATAAGTATAAAGTTTAAAACAAGGAATCACAGCAGACCTCGATAACTACAAATAAACTATTATTATGAAATAATTATGCATTTAAAGTTTTGCCAAATGAAGACAAATCTGAAATAATTAAAAATATAAATTAGACTAGCGCAAAAATATGATTATCTTGTTCGAAATAAAATTGTCTTATATACAAATATAGTTAACTACAATCCTTAACTATATCTAACTCGCTTTAACTATAGCAAAATAAATTTAAATTTCTTACCAACACAACAGGGTTTAAAATTGTAACAAAATTCTTTTGAGCGTTCAATTTTGGAGATCGCATAATTAAACTTTGGTATAGTCCAAATAGTAATATTTTACTAAAATAATATATAATATAACTATATAATGTATCTAATACTTAGGTATATTTATTTTATAGGCTTGGTATAGATTGTCAATTATACAAACAAAAAATATTATATACATAAATAAACATATTTATTAATCTGTAATATAATAAATGTATTAAAAACTAACAAATCTTTAATCATAAAACCTATTTTATTAAAACTAAAATTTTGTGTTTTCTTTCCATTTCCATTTGATTGTCAAAAATTAATTATATATATATCCATATACTATAATATACTTTATAGTAAAAGAGAGACTCAGACATATAATTTATCTCTCCTGTACTGTGATTATTATTGAATAAAATTTTGTGAACAGTAAAAATATAGTTCAAGTAATCAACAGATGTGTATATATATATAGAAAAAAACAGGCAATTACGTATGTATCAGGCAAGGCATTGAACACCAAATGTCCATTACGTACATAATACTAAAGTATTGAAAAAAAAATATATGTTAAAATCATTTTCATAAAAGTCACTTTTCCACAAACACGCTCATTGACTTCTATTAAAAAAATAATTAGACAAAAAAAGTTTGTCATATATTTTTTCGATTTTTTACCTCACGGCATAATTCTCTTCGTACGATAACGACCGAATTCGGTTTCGAATTTATGATAGATTAATTCTTCTGGCGATAAGTTATATTAAGACAACCGAATCTATAACAACCGAACTAAAAACAAAAAGAATCTTTTTTTTTCTTGGTCTGAGCAACCGAATTAGTTTTTTGTAGGCATACTGAAACACCAAATTACATTAGTAGATAATTATTATACTTATGAGTAAATAATACACTGATCTTATGGTTAAAAATAAAGTTTTTTAAAGCAAAAAGCTAGGAACATTATGCCAATAGAGATTCTTAAAAATAAGCTAAACTGTCACCGTAAAGCTAAAACTCAATTCCAATTGATTCGCAGGCGATTTCTGACGTACCAAGGAGTACTTGTGCTATCTATTTAGATCAATCTAATCAGGCGTCCCAAGTGAGCGATGAAATGCTGCACGACGCTGTGCGCACATGAGAGGTTAATGATTGCATTTGATATTATCACATCCTTGCAGATATTTTCGCATATCGAAATTGCGGGCGAAATCGAGATCGCAACACTGTTGTATAAATATTCTCTTTTATTGAGCAAAACAAATGACCAAATATCATTTATTTTTTACTCCATTGATATATTCACCTTCCTATTTTCACCTTCATGTACAAAGCACAAAATTCACATGGTACCTGCAGGCGATGTCCATGTACTTGAAGAAACTGTAGTTATCTACAGTTTGAAGTAAAGTAGGGGGTCACCATCGACCCTGGTGGTAGTCGTGGCTTTTTATATCGTGTCTACTCCGCCACCCATGAGTTTGTTGCCGTATTCACTGAGCAACTGTAACAAACATAAAAGACAACGTGTACAAATTATTATAACACTAGCTACCCGTCCCGGCTTTGCTCAGGTAAAAACAATCCATACTAATTGTATCAAGTAAAAACAATCTACAATTCCACTTGGGGCAAAAATGCATTTTTTGTATTAATGTATGTACGTACGTACGTGCGTATGTATGTGTGTATGTTTGTCACGCGATAACTTTCGAACCGTTGGTCCGATTTTGATGAAATTTTAAAGGTATCCTATATTTGCCAATTGAATTTTTAAGTTCGTTGGGGTAACAAAATCGGTTAAGCCGTTTTTGAAATTTTCACAATTTTGTGTTCGCGAGGTCTAAGTTCGTGGCGAACAACTAGTAAGGCCAATTTTGATGAAACTTGGCACAGAGATAGACGAAACCCGTAAATAGTGCGTAAGTGGTGAAGGTTACCTTGTACAAGAAGATGTAGTGGTGCCTGTTGGTGAGCGCGTGCGGACGCTGCGCGCGCAGGTCGCGCACGACGCGCGGCACGTCCGCCGCGCCGGCCGCCAGCGCGCGCGCCGCCGCGTCCGCCGCCAGCAGCGCCGCCGCCCGCCCGGCGCCCGACGCGCACGTCACCACGCACGGACGGATACCTGCACGTGCACATTCAATACTCATTGTTATTCTGATTATTATATCGGTTCAAGTAAACTTTTGACGTCGCCAATAAATGTATTGACGTCAAAAAATTTTTTGAAATTAAGTCTACTGCCGTCTTCCAAAGAGCAGTCACAAACTCAACTCTCAATTGCACATAAAGCAAAACATAGCAGACTTTAAAATTGGCGAAGTGGCATAGTAGTCATCCCACAGTCCAGGGTTTAACTCAATGAATCAAAAAATAAAGCAACATATAAACACAATACATACTTAAATGAAAATCAATATAGGAAAAGTTTATATCAGCTAAGCTAACACTACATTCGCCAACCTAGTAGAATGACTATATAATAATGTTACGTACTGACAAATTTCATCTCAATAAATATGTGCAATTCCACGTCGGATTCAACAAAAGCCTCATCTACAACAAGGAATACAGATTCAGGAGACATTTCCTCTCTAGCGAATACAAGCTCAACAGAATTATTCAGAAATGTAATCGTCCGCTCATAACTATTATCACGGGTTTTAAGCAATATATCGCGTTGAAACCTATACAAGATTTTAGGTTAAACCGTCCACTATGCAACTAAGAAAAATAAATTCGCTAAATTCCATCCATTTTTACTTTTTTCGCGAACAAACCTGCCCACTTACAGTTTGATTATACTCGTGTGTATAGACATAGAAGAATAGATATAGGTAGATTTTCGACGTACCCTCAACCTCCGACGCAGTCTTCATCCTGCCCAGCGTCCCGTTGGTAACATTTCCCCTCCTCATCTGCTCCTCAGCCTTCGCTGGCGAGTATACGTTGAGGCCGTTCCCGGAGCCGCTGTCGTCGCTGCGCAGCTTAGACAAGTTCCCGAAGGAAGACCGGTTCATATCCCCGTAGATTACTTCCACCCCTGGAATGAATTTTATCGAATATAAGTCGCATTTCTGAGAATTTATTTTACGCAATAAGAAGTGCAAAACTATTTATAGCCAGTACATAACATACAAAAAAAGCTTTAAAATTAATAACTGAGTTATAGCCGAATGCTTACAAAGTTTATAATTTAGAAACAATATATCATAATTGATGTAACTATTTAATTATTATTTTTAATTTACCACAATTTCTTAAGCTCAATAGAAGAAACAGCCCATAAACGCCACATACCGTCTTTTTCCTAAGACGCCGATTACAAAGGCTTAGGAAGCATAGGTGAAGAATCGTAATATTAAGATCTCTCTCTGTTTCTCTCTCTTTCTCATCTGAGAGAGTTCCTGATTGTCCAGGAAGCCCGGGATTTGGTGTCACATTTATTTGCATGCAATTTTTGTTATGCTTGAAACGAACACTTCACCACAATTAAAACCTAAAATCATACCATCTTCGTCATACTCCTTAGCAGTCTGCGAGATCTTCATATAGCTCCTCATTTCCAACAAGAACTCGATCACCGAATCATAATCATCAGGCACTCCCTTCGCCGGCCAGAAGTACCACATGTGAGTGATTTCCCTCCACGTCCTAAAATCAGTTGTTATTAACTACGGAACTCAGTTACATTAAAGGTAGCACACCACATGAGAATCGAGTACTTTATCTTACAGCACACTTTTACGAATTTACACATTGGTCAAAAACATCTTTTTGGTCAAACATGTTTTTGCAAATAATTAATCTTTGTCTGTCTTATCTTGAAGTTCGACAATGCAATTACACCATCGATTTCAACATTTTTGCAGGTGATGCCTGCCTGACGTCAACCCATTTTGGGAATAAGCTTATCAGCTATGTATCCCTTAGTCGCCTCGTACGACATCCACGGGATGATTTGAAGTGGTACAATCCTAGGGTGAACCACACGTCAGAACTATTAACGGACTATTAAAAATACAACTGGAATCACCTGGTGCCAAGATTGATGAGCTGGACCGTGGAGATGGCGTACTTATCACGTTGCTCACGCTTCTTCAAGATGATTTGATAGTCACCGAATGTGCGCCGATTGTCTGACACCTCGGAAGGGGGGAGGTACTCGTAGCATTTCTCCTGTAAAGTTATCAATGTATTTGGTAAACTTAATAGTGGCGGCGTGAGCAGTGTACTAGACGCTGGATACCAAAGGACCTTACGAAAATGAGCGCAAACGTGATTGACGTGGCTGCTAGTGAATCTTCGCACAGGTCAAATATTACGTGCTTGTGATGATTCCTGCCAATAAAGTTCTTTAGGTCGCCTTAAAATTACATATAGATGAGATATAAAAGAACGCACGTTATTTTCTACAAGTTAACTATTTTTAGGGAGCGCCTCCGTTGAAATTTGGTCCAAGGCGCTTATTATAGAACTAAAACCAGCACTGATTGTGTGCTGTTTAGAATACAGTAATTTTGTATGTAGTGGGACGCAAAAATCTCAGGAGATGAACAAGCGGGAAGATCTTCCCTTTGTGGCGGTTGAGCAAAAAATCTCACTCGCACTAGTTACCATAGACACGGAAGCTTCTAAATCCTACATTATTTGAACTGCATCTTATAAAACTTTATATTTTCTTGTTCTTGCCTCATGGATCGCGTGCAAGGCGACACTACTTGGTGTCAGATTTCTTCGGCTGCCTAAATGACCGTGCGATAACGAACAGCCAGACATTCCGAGGAATGAACGAGCGATAAAACCGAGCTGTAGGTACATTGCAAGTTTAAGATCCATGGACCAAGCACCCTATTGTCGGAATTTCTGTTTCAATCCACATGTGATGATTGAAACGTAGGTACCTATATAATTTTATAATTAGGAAACAAACAGTAATGTAGAAAAACACACTAATGTTCACTAGTTTCGATATCACCTTGGACTTCCGAATCTGCCTCAAATTTATGATTTTCTCGAGATGCCATGGCATACCTATTCTAGCACTGTCGAGAATACTTTTAGTGTGTTTGCATCAACTAATAAAAACGAATTACTTACGCATATAATACCAGTACACTATTTATAATAATTAATCAATTAATCAATGTTAATATAGTACCACTCCATTCTCCATGTACTCTGTGAGCATCACGATGAGCCTGGAGTTCTGCTCCCAGATCATGCGCCAGAAATCCACCACTGTGTTGGACAGCGGCGCCTGGCAGGCTATGTAGTAGTTGCGGATGTTGCCGGGACCCTGCAGGGATTTTTTTATATAATAAGTGTTTGCAAGAACATCTATTGATCTTGCATCACACCTTAACAACAGAATGGATTTAGATTATGACTATATAGGCTATGACGAATAGCCCATTGTCTTTATCCACCCATTAGGAAAGCACCCTAGCTGATGATTTCGAAAATAAATCTGTACTAACATCAGAAAGAAATCTAAATGCTTTTTAATCATCAAAACCTTTACTTTTTATAATCTGGTCCAAATTCAATTAATCATTTGTCACCCATCAGCAAGATTTTTGCTAGACTGCCTGTTACTAAAAAAAAAATACAGTTACTTAAATACGTGTATAGGTAATAGATTTACTATATTTAATACTATTTTTGCTAAAGAATTTAAAAAAGAATATAAAAAATGTTTTTTTATTATTATTATTTATTTATCCAGAAAAACAGTTACAGGTTATCAATAAACAAAAAATCGCCAAACTACGTGTGTTGAACAGATTTAAAAAAGATGGATGCTTCTTCTTCTAAATTTAATTAAATGATAATTATTAAACAAAATATAAAACTGCAAATGTCAATAAAAGTCTTCGACCGGTATTGAGTGGATAGCTCTGGGACATAAAAAAGAAAACAGTCTATGACTCACCATAATATAATTAGCATTAATATACTCCGTGGTCGCATCGTTCCCGATCCTCCTCAGCGGCACCCTGGTCTCCGGCAGCGGCAGCACATTGGAGTAGCGGTTCTTGTCCTCGCAGCCCGGAGGCACCTCGTCAGGGCGGACGGTCACCGAGGGGATCTCGGCAAACTCCGCGCATATTGATTCCACGTCCATGGCGAAGTTGGCCAGAGCGGCGTATTGCATGGGGTGCGATGTCACCTGAAAGGGATTTTAGAATTTGAGATGGAAGTGGAGATGTCAAACATCCGCGTATTCCCGGTTATGTGTGTGACGCCGCTGTGAAGAAAAATATTCTTCTGTGTCACACTAGTGTGACAATAGTATTACAATAATTATCAGATCGTGGAGAGAGAAATTTAAATTGATACAACGCAAAAATTTTATTTCATTCGGTACATGAATAATGCTGTGCTTTTAATTCATATCCGCAATAAAATTTTACCGAAGAAAGTCTGTCTGTCTACATAACCCGCTGGGCCTATTTTGATGAAATTTAAGTTGCCTTTGATTTATATTGTTATGACGAATGTTTTTCTTGTAAGCATCATTTTCCTACAGATATCTTTCTACTGACGTCGCTTCTATAGAGGACTTTTCCATATACTTACCTCGTCATCATATTTGCCCTTCCTGTGGCCTACCTCATACTGTCCAGACTACACACATACCTCGTCATCATAGGCCGGGTTGCCATAGCTCCTCTTGCTGGCCCGCAGCCGGTGGTTGCCCTTCCTGTGGCCCACGCTCACACTGTCCAAGCTGTAAGCGTCCAGCGACACGGGCGTACAACGCTGAGCGTACACGCCTCGACGGCCGCGGCGGCGAACAACCAACTGGAAATACCACGTCACATTTATGTTTACAGTCCGAAATTTATGGATGATCTTATACAAAGTGATCGTTTTCACGACATTGACAATAGGAAAGCGACCCTGAGCGAGAAAGAGCTCGCTTTGAGCATTCTTCACTTCGAACGGTCTTCTTTACATTAAATGCGTTTGAAGTTTGATATTTTAAGGATGTCGCTAACTGGGCACAGTGGAAACGAAACAATAGAAAGCCGTACCTGACTATAACCTCAGGACCTCTCTCAGAAATTTATATTTTTATCACGCACGACATCCACACTTTATCACATCGTATGTATTAATTGTTTTATAATTCATGTTTATAATTCATTTTGAAAATGCATTTTAAATTAGAGCAAGCATGCGTTAAATATGATAGCCAATTTAACTTTCCAACCGTTATAATAGTTGTTATTTTGTCTTTTGTGTGTGTGTCAGCAACTTCGCGTAGACAAAACAATAAGTTCCTTCACGTCATGACGTCATAGCGATATCGTCCCTGTCCGTCCGTCGATGACCATTCATTAAAATATCTGAACGTAACCAAAATTCGACAGGATGTTGATCTACATACAAAGACTTACCCAACTAGCGGCCCGTCCCTGCTACGCTCGGGTAAAACTATAATAAATTAAATACCTTAATCTTCCTTGGGAATCAGACTATCTATTTTTCCAGAAATCCGTCCGGGCGGTTTTTGAGTTTATCACGTTCATGCAGACAGACAGGGAGACTTCATTTTAAGAAGAAAAAGAACGAACGAAAAAAGAAAATGTTTTCCGAAATATTATCCGATCTCAATATTTTTCGTATGTTATTGACACCATAACCGACTAAGTTTAATGGTAGGTCTAGTAGGTTCTTTTTGTTAAAGAGACAGATTAAATTATTATTATTATTTGTTAATCCCCCACAATGTGGTCAAAACTCCGTCAAGGTTAGCTGTTTGTGTAACAATTACAACAATTTATTTTAAAAAAGCGATTACTCCACTAAAAAATTTAAAAGAAATATTCTACCATCCTAGAATATACTACTGCTAAAACGATTGAAACCCAAATCACATATGACAAAATTAGTACTTTATTAAGAAGAAGAAAATTTGCGATGATTTAATTAATGAAAATGTTTATTACCGAAACGTTATTTGGTATCAAAAAAATTCAAGCACGAACTCTATCGCTCTCTTTCACACTAAAAATCGACTCTAAAAATCACGTCTTTATCCTTTACGGGATAAACAGAACCAAGAGTTGAGAATGAGAATTTCAAAGTCCAGGATATAAATATTCATAGGCTAGCTTATCGCCTAAGAGAAGAATCTCCAGTTTACAGCTCTTTACCTTAACAATCTTTACCTTGACGACCTCGGTGGCGCAGTGGTAAAGTTCTTGCCACTGAACCGAGAGGTCCCAGGTTCGATCCCCGGTCGGGTCATGATGGAAAATGATCTTTTTCTGATTGTCCCGGGTCTTGGATGTTTATCTATATGTATTTGTTATAAAATATAGTATCGTCGAGTTAGTATCCCATAACACAAGTCTCGAACTTACTTTGGGGCTAGCTCAATCTGTGTGATTTGTCCTAATATATTTAATATATTTAATCTGCGCGCAATTAAACCTGGCATTATGCTTTTATTTCGCTCCTAGATGGAAGATAGATAATTATGTTTCAAGTAAAAGTTCTATTCATGTAAAATTTTTGTGGTTTTTGTGTGAAAACAATTTTCTGCCAAACATATATAATATTGTTTATTGTATACCTATATAATATATATATAGGTATACAATAAACAATATTATATAGTAACACTTTATAGTAGAATATTTTATAAATCTTATTTTTCTGATAATTTTCAATTTCTTATTCTTTATAAATAAATGTTTTTGAGTAACATAATTTACTGCTTTTGTTGAAGCCATCCATAGCATCTATACTAATAGTATAACTGTGTATTTGTTTGTCCTTTTCACAAAAAGTTTTTGTTCAAATAGAAATTGTTCAAATAAATATTGATTGCTGTGTAACAAGGATCAACGAAATCAGAGGGATGCAGATGTCAACTACCATTGCTGATATTGTATTTGATGTGAGCTTTGTATCGACGCAGTGAAAACCAGCAATGTACTGTTCGGAGTCACTACTATGCGGAAAAGTCTTCGGCAGATATATTTTACATAAGAAATAGGGGCAATGAGTGCAGCAAATATGCTCTTTTCCCTTTTTGTATCCATTGGTCCTGATAAAATAAATAAACTAAACACTTAAGGAATAAAACAATCAAGTGTTAGATCTATCCCACAATATTTCTAAACCAACTCTCGAGCTTTCTGTCAACGAAAAATGTTCGATCACTCTTGGCGAGTCCACTTGAAAGTTTATTTACGAGGTGCTCTCTGAATGTGCGCGGGTCCGTTCAACAACGATAATAACATACAAGACATATGGCTTGGCGAAAAACGAAAAGAAAAAATGTTCTCTGGTTTAATTTTAAGTTTTTACTAGTTTAAATAGTTTAGTAGTAGTGTAAGTTTTTTATAATCATACACATTTAATTGAACACATATGTTTTGCATTGTTATTATTACCTACACAATAAATTTAGTGAAACGATTTAGAGATATATGAAAAGAAAGCGTTATTTAGCTTTATTTTGGTCATAATAAGTAATATATTTGAACTTAATTTTTTTTGGTTGCATTGTATGTCCTAACATAATAATTAAGTATTACTTAGGCCAAACTTGCGCCGGCCAACCACAAAATATTAATAATAGGCCTATAAATAATTCTATAGAGACAGTAAGAAAAGTGCCGATGGACATTATTAGACTATGAACATTATACGAGTAAAACAAGATCAAGTAACATTACTCACTATCCTGCTATGAGCCTAGATCGGAATAATATTAGCGAAATATATTTAATCAAAACAGTCATTAAGACAGAGAAATAGGGCACTAAAGTGTCTAGTTAGTTTCGGGGATTACCCGCCTCAAACATACAAACGCTTAGGTCATTTTAATATTAGAATATTATTTGAAAATGATTATTTTTGAAAATGATTCCTTCCTCAAGATAATTGACGGGTTGTAATGACAGCGCGGTCGCAGCGGTCGAAACGCTTTGAGAACCACCCGTTAACAAATGACGCGACAATGGGGCCGCGCACCGAAGGTCCGTCATCAGTCGCTTTGTTTATAATTCGCATGTAAAAACATCCTACGGCGATACGGCGACACCTACGCCCTGGTAGGAATGTATGGCCATGTGTGCGGCTGGTGGAAAGTTCCGGTTTGACTTACTTCATTTTAGAAGAGTTGTGCTTTTAGTCTCAACTATTTTGTACGTAGTATGAATTACTTGATTATCCAAATTAAATAATAATATATTATGTAATTCATAAATTAGGAATATTACGAAGTATACTGATTAATATAAGTGTATCAGTAAGAGTTATTGATAGCAGAAAGGAATGGAATAGAATTATTTAGAAACAGGAAGACTACTAGCCATACATATGCGTGTAGTGAAGAAGAGCTGTATGGAAATCGAACAAATTGCAATCAAACCAAATCGCCGAAAATTTTCACATGGTGTTTTATTAGGCAAAGTGAAAGTTTATTCACTGCCAGGAGTGAAAAGAGAGCCTCCAACTTATTATAAACCATAACGTTGAAGAATGTCGTGTGTTCTTCGACGAAGAACACGTCTGTTGAACAATGTTCGATGCTGTTTTTTAATCAGTAAATCCAGCACTTTCTTCCACCCTTACCAACTTACTGCCAAGCAATCTGATTTCCTAGCCCTACGGCCCAACGCCCTGCGCTTGCCCCGGTCACAGTTCACATTCGAGTGACGTACGCGCCCGCGAAACACACGTGCGCGTGCGCAACGGACCTGATTCTTATTTCAAAAACCATTTCAATTTGGTTTACATTTAATTTAGATTCCATTATTGATGACAATATTTTATTTTAGATTATTATTTATAGATACTTAACTAATTTATTTTATTTACGAATAATTTTAAAGAATCAGGTTTGTTAAATTAAGTGGTTTTTTTTTAGATTTAAATTCATAAAAATACCGGCTTTCAGGTGAGAAAATTACATTTATTAGTAAATTTAAAGTTCTTTTTTAACGAATGTCCAAAATAGTGTCAGTGATTTTCAAAATGGACATGTTTCAGCCTTTGGAAAATCTTCGTCCCTATAAAGAAGTCCGTCTAACTAGAAAATTCTTTCTAAACCAAAACTATATAATTTTAGATCACTAAATATTTTGGAGCACATGATATAGTCCCAGCCGCGCAATCGCAATACGCTCCACTCGAACTGAACTCTACGCTGATTAGATTTTCAAAGCCCTGGCGCAAAAGTTCCAAGTCTTTGAGTTCTGGTTCATTTTAAAGTAGAGTGTAAACCGTTTGTTTAGGTAATATATATAAACATACATAATCTTAATTACTGAAAAATCTAATATTTTCTACTGAAAAACACATTTTAAAATAAATTTATTTTAGAAATTACAAATATATTGTTTTTTATTTGTAATTTAAAATGTGCATTTTATTATATTATTAATATACTTCTAAACTAATATTATGAAGATGAAGTGTTTGCAAGTTTGTGTTTAATTAGTAATCTTTGGAATTAATTTCTACTTAATCAATTCTGAGCGATATAGTGTACTTTTTCGATATTCCCACGCGAGTACAATGCTTTATTTTGATAAATAGACAAACGAACACTATTTATTTATTATTATGTAACTAAACTGTAACCCTATTATTTATATTTAATGTATAAATAAATTTATTTTTATGACCCAAACGTTAGATAATTACAAATTGTATTTTTGTACAATATAAACAGGGTAATTAACCGGATAAATTAACTATACCTTATTCATCTTGGACTGAGACAAAAAGTAAACAAAAAAGAAACGAGAAATTAACAAAAGCCAAACATTTAAGTAAGCGACATGACTCCATAAAACAACAACAACAAAAAATTTAACATTAACAGAAAGTAAGAACAAAATTAACAAAGGAATAAGGAGAAATAATGATTTTTGTTCAAGGTTTGTTTACCTTTTCTCTTAGTCCAAGATGAATAGGCATAGTATCACTTTAACAAGATTATAGTTAAGTAGGTAGGTCCTATGCCGTTTGAGTCGAGTTTTCTTGGTCGCTTTTTAAATCAGTGTTTACGTAAATAAATATTTAAAAAGCAAAAATACGTGATTTCAGTATCTATATGTGTGGCGGTTCAGTACATATTTATTTCAAATTTATTTGTGCCTACACACACGTGTACCATAATTACTTGATATTTTATCAAGTAAATACTTCGTTACAATCATAGTCTTAGAGCGGGAATTCCGGGTTCAATGTAAGGTTCAATACAAAGCTCCATTCATGACGCAGTTTTGAATATTTTCCTTAAAACGTTTGTTACCAAACGTTGATAACTTTACTCCAATGGCTATTATTTCAGGTTCCAAATTAGCATTTATTATTTTTTAATACATTCAGTGCCAAAATTAGCGCATGTATTGAACTTCGGCGTTTATTTCAAAATTTGACGTGAAAAAGTGCCTGTGACAGTCAATTTCTGAATAAATACCTTTGAATTTCAATACACAAAAACGGCAAGAGCTGCAGTCGAGGTGGCCCCCACCTGACGAGGTGCTTGAGTCGCAACATAATTTAAGTTACGAAAATTTCTTTTGTTTCTTTCGTCTCGATTTGTGTCCGTTCTTTCTCATGTCTGGAATTTCGTTAAATTCTTCCTTAACCGTTAAGCGTCGGAGCCCAGAGTTCACTTAACTACTGTTTCCTCTCCACTTCGATTATTCTTCGGCATATCCCCTTGACGACAACAAGCCGACGTTTTATTTTAATTTTTTTACCTATGTTCACAAAATAAACGAATTTGAATCTGATTTTTTTTTCGTTTGCATAACGGCATAGTCAGATTTTTTCACTAGGTTTTTGCAAGACGTGGCCGTACCAGCGCAGGCGGCACTGCTCGATTTTATCTATTATTTCAAGATGAAATTATCATTTTATAAATGCACATTTTCAAAAATGCAATGCTAATTTTGCGTCAAACACATTAAAATTGTGGCTTTGATGTATGCCTATTGAATCATTATCGATTGAGATCAAATACTAACTTTAGGGTTCCGTAGCCGCAAGAAAAAAAAACATTATAGGGTGCCGTTTTTGTTATGTCCACATATAACAGCCATTGCAAAACTATTAATTTGCAGTTGCATCTTTGTAAGTATTAACATACAAAGTAAACATATAAAAAATATATGAGGGGACTGCCCCGCCCCACATACAACTCTCTCTCTCTCACTCGCGAGTGCCCGGTAACATTTGGAGCTGTGACGCCCAGGGATCGCGTGAAGAATTAACTATTATATTCTGATGATCTGGCTATGATTTTTGACCGGCCTACCTGATATCAACCTTATTTCTTGGGAATGTTATTACTGTTATTATCTGCTATTAAGGATGTGTCCCTTAGTCGCCTCGTACGACATCCACGATACGATTTGAAGAGGTCCTATTCATGGGCCACACGCCGTGTGGAACTGAAACTAAAATTTTATTTTTCTTCAAACTATATACGGTTTAAATGGATTTGACATGCGGTTTGATGAAACCTTTACGTGTACAGATCTGTCCGCGCCCCTATTATGTCACAGTCTAATCATGAGAACACGAAGCTAATAGCCCAGCATGACCGACATTTCTGCTAAACAGTGTCTGGTGTCGCGTCGGTTTGAGCGTTGGAATTTTTATAGACTGTGGCGGTGATATCGCGGCCCTCGAGTCAAATTCAAAAGTAATCGGTTGGGAGGTGTTGTATGTTGCTATCCGGTATGCGCCTTGTGTCTGTCTGTCTGGATGAAATCAAATCTTGTTCTACTATTGCTTTATATCTAACGTCGGACTTCAAGCCTGTTTCGAATATGATGGTTGTAAATATTTTGGAATATTTTCAGCCATCCACTCAGATTGTAAAAGTTCATCACGGGAAATGGCTATAAAATAGGGATCTCAAAGTTGATAGGGAAATTTGTTACTATCTCAATTCCGTTAATTAACCCGCTATGTAGCTGAACGAGGGCTTGGAACCTCGGTACTCCAGGCCCTATCTACCCCGTTAGGGATAAAGACGTGATATTATTTATTGTAACCAACTATCTTTGGATTTCAATGACTCAAGGCAACAATTATCTGCTTCTGGCAGGACCCAAGGCAACAATTATCTGCATCTGGCAGGACCTCACTGCAGACCAGTCCTTTAAGTATAATTCCCATACCAAAATAAAATGAAAAGCGTAAATTTTCTCTTTCTCATCTCCTCCGGTTGCGTTCGAGGCTGTGACGCTGCGAACCCCGTTGAATATTTAAACTGTAGAGGTATATTCTTTTATTCAAACATCTTATCCAATATTTTCACATACAAATATATGCGATTTACAACGAGACCCCAAGATAATTATGTTAAAAAATTAACTTGAATACCATTTTGGTATCAGATTTGTATGGGAAATCCCCTCCGCCTTGAAATTGATATAAATATATAAATAATCCCTGGTCCATATCTCGCATATTCTAAAAATATTTATGTACTTAGCCCTATCGCTAACGTTTCATATTGTTATCATGAATGGTTTCTAAGTAATCAACTTTGTATGTGTTATACGATTCTTATTAAGCTACATCCGGACTTAGATGACAGTTATATGACTGGGCTCATTGTGTGGTATCGGTGAGCTCATTTAACGAACTGACATCTTTTAATAGTAGATTAGTAGCCAACGGCTGTAGGCATTAATTGCAGGCCGAGATATTTTATTTTTTAGTCTCGAGATAGTTCGAGGGTGCAATTGATGCTTACACCCGAGCTTAACGGCTCTGCTTTGTAAGTAGAAAAAAACGGCATTACAAGAATATAACATTTTAAAGTAAAAGTTATCTTTTCCCGCCTTTTTTCATTAAAAAGAACCAAGTAAAGAACATTTTAATTTTTTTTTCTAGAACAAAATTGAGCTGCACCGTTCGATATTTAAAATTGATGACTGTTATACTCATACGAAGACAAGGCTGAATAGCGAAGCAACCTCTTTGATCATTAGGCGGAATGTATGATATCTATTGCCAGTATGATGGTTAGATGTGCGCGAACTTTTTGAAAGAGTGTGAAGTGGTTTTTTAATTACTTAAAGTCCTAGGGTTTTTTTAGCTACATTATTACCCAGTGCGCTTATTGGTCACCTACAAGCCCCTTTTTGGGGTAATAAGGACCTACTTACCGAATATGAAAGATGTAAAAATTATTTCCTATCGAGTGTGTTATTGTTTACACTGGTCTTAGTTTTATTTCACCGCCAAAAAATATATGGCATTACTTTTACGACTACCGCCATCTATCAGCACGATTCACATACACACTAGTGGACCAAACAGTCATCTGGTGTGCAAGATACTATAATATAATATAATGAACAATTACTATCATTACTTAACGATTTTTTTCTGTTGTTTTATTTTCAGATTGCTCAAGAAATGGTGTGTTGACTACGCAGCATTCACTCCATACTAAATGTACCAGTTTTAAAAAATGGTAAGTCAGCAAAAAGTCATTAATTTATAATCACATAACCTGATCATTACCCTACAATTAAGTAGATCCAAAGAAAAATCTACTGGAAAATTATTAGACCGCGCTATTTCTTTATTCTACAGAGTAAAGACTGTTGTTGATCTCGAAATGAATAAATATATTAGGACAAATCACACAGATTGAACTAGCCCCAAAGTAAGTTCGAGACTTGTGTTATGGGATACTAACTCAACGATACTATATTTTACAACAAATACATATATAGATAAATATCCAAGACCCGGGCCAATCAGAAAAAGATCATTTTCCATCATAGCCCGACCGGGGATCGAACCCGGGACCTCTCGGTTCAGTGGCAAGTACTACGAGATAACTATCACATTAATATATGAAACACTTTTTCACGTTAAATTTTAAATTACATATATTAAGTTATCAAAGCTACAAAAAGTTATGACGCCCGTCCGTTTTGGGCTGTCACGACCTCTGATTTAAAAAACTGTACATACAAACATCCTGTACAATGATAAGAAATTGAAATTTTTAATTTTATTAATTCCAGTGAAGGAAAGCTGCCGGTCCAGTCAGTCGACAACGTACCCCAAAGTAGTGAACGTAATTTATCGTGAGACTGACTAATAGATATTATGCTCATTACTTTGGATACGTTGTGCGAATGCTCTGCGAAACTCAAGAGAAAAGATAAAAAAAGAAAAATTGTAGCGATGTGGAAAATACATTTTATGCAAAGAAAAAAGAAGAATATTAAAGAAGAAAAGAAAATTATATTCTGCTATCTCATGTTCATATAATTGCTTTTGAATGTTTATTAATTTTTATTTGGATGTAAATGTGAACTCTGCGTAATCTTGAAAGCCTTTTAGTAGTTTGTTTTTACCACAGAAATCTCTTCCCACAAATTATTTGTCATGAGTTTTACAGAACAGTATCAGTTTACACCTTTGAAATTGACGTTATATTGTAACATGTTTCTACCATTAACCAAGATAAGTACGAAGAACTTACCAATAGACCAATAAGTAGGATCAAGGCTATGACTCCAATCGTGCTGACCGCAATCGCCACAGCTGCCCCAGAGCCCGGGTCATCCTCTGCTCCCGTCACTCTTGCATTAGCCTCAGTCGTCATATCCCCGTTGTAACTATTAACATCCTCCAAATCGCTCACTGATCTTGTACTAATGTCTGTTGTAGATTCTTCACTATTATCTCCGGTTGTTGTTGTCTCAGATATCTTTGCATTTTTATCAGTAGTTAGACTTCCATCTAAAGTTGTAGTTTCTTGTGAAATCTCAGTTTTCACTTCAGTTGTAACCTTATGCATCGTAGTAATAGTTTCAGTTGAAATTTCAGGCGTTGTAGTAGATTTAGGAGCTTCTTGAGTTATTATTTCATTACTGTCACTATTTTCTTCGGAAGTACAGTCCGTATCGTCAGTCAATTCCGCAGGCGGAGTTTCCGTAATACTAGGTATTTCTGTAGTCATTTTTGTTTGTATTTCCGTATTTATCTCTGTAACAACTTCGGTAACAATGGAGGTCGTTTCCGGTTGTACTGTTGTCTCCATTGACGTGGTAGTATCATTTGGTATTATTACTTCATTAACGGGTAATGTAGTTAATTCTTCGGTTTCAAGTTCTATTGGAGTGGTTTCAGCAGTTTTGGTAGTAGTAGGAGCAGCTGGTATGGTTTGTTTTATTGCTTTCGTAGAATCGAGAGCTTTTTCAGTCGTAGTGATTTCTTCAGATGAAACTTCTATAGACGTTGAAGTAACTTCGGGTTCTAAACTAGTTGAATCTTCAGTGTCATCTATTGTAGTATATAATGGTCTATAAGTGGTGATGGGAACATCTTTAATTGTAGTAGTCTGTCTAGTCCTCGTAGGGAATACAGTATGCCAATTGGTATTGGTTATAGGTACTGTTGTTGTGGTCTCTTTACTGTCAATACTTTCTGTAGTCTCTTCAGTTGGTACATATGAAAACCTAATCGTAGTTATCTCATAGTCAGTCGTTGTTGGTAGTTTTTCTTCCTGAACCGTAGCTTGATTTTGATGGCTGGAACTAGAAATTGTTTCATCTGTAGGCGTGGTAATATCTGCCGGTAGTTTTGTTATAGATTCAAAACTGGTCGTTCGTGTAGCGCCTACTGTTGGAAGGGGTTTCACTTCTAGAGACTCCGTCGTAGGCTCTACTTGCATTGTAACCGGAACCCAGGTTTGTGTATCCTTTGAAGCCTTACTCGGTTCAGTTGTTTGAGAACTCATGGCCTCGGTTGTTTCAGCAGGTGTGGCACTGCTTTGAACTGAGATTACACTTTCAGCAGGCAAGGATTCTGTTTTCTTCGGTGGAGCATCCGTGATGACGACATTTTTATGCTTTGTTGGGAATATTGGTCGCCATGGAATTTTGTTTTGCTCAACTTCTGTTATCTTTTTATTATCAATGTCATTGTTCAATGTATTTGAAACTGAAGTTGTAGAAGAAACCTCTGTTTCTTTTTTCACTGAAACGAGAAAATTTTTATTATTTTTGTAAATATTTCAAAGTAAATATAAAACTAAGTAATAGAAGGATGTTTTTTAAATTATTGTATATGGAAATTCACAAAACTTATTCACTTTTAACGTCAAAGTTCAATCAAATGACAATAACATACAAATTAATAATTCATGTAGTAAAATTTCCAATTTTACATTTAATGATTTTTGAATTAGATTAAAAACATTATGGAAACCAACCTGAGATTTCTCCAACTTTCTGCAACTCATTTTCGTCAACACTTTTCTGTGTCGAAACTGTTGAATTTGAAGCACTTGCCACCGGTGGGCTTCTCAGACTGGCAAGTGCCCACGCTGTCAAAGTAGGAGGGATCTCTAGATCACTTATTCCGCCAGTTTCCGAAGAAGCTGATGTAGTCGTATATTTTGTTGATCCTCTTTTCCACACAGATGGAATACTGTTATCAGATATCGATGGTGAGTGAACTACCTTTTCTACACCTCCTATATCTGTCTGCAAAACTGGATCAATGTCAGAGGATACAGTGGTTAGCATCGTTCTATTTGGATGTCGATATCTTGGTGTAGAAGAATATTTATCTCTAATATTAAAATGTTCGGAGTAAATAGTGGTAGGTCGTGTAGGGTACGTTCTTGATATGTTCCTTCGTGGAGCCATCCAAATTGCTTTATTTTTAGGTGTTGTATGATGGAATCTTCGCGTTTGTGGTTTATTTGAAGCAGATGTTGTATCTGTCCTTGAGGTCACACTGTTCGGAGAATCTCTTGTCCCATTCAAATTAAGTCGCTTAGAATAACTTCTATTCCTAGTAAAGGAAGAGGAATAAATTTTTATCGTTCTATCTGTGGACGATATTCCATTGATAGGACTTTGAGTTGAAGACTGACTGTAAATAGAGTTCTGCGTTGAAATAGGCACTGGACTGACTGAATTGTAGATATCAGGTACAAAACTTGAAACTGGTAGGAAACTAGATGATAATGTTGATATAGACTCGGAAGTTTGATTGGAATATATTGTTGGTTGGTTTGTTGATTTAAGAGAACTTGATTCTGAATTTATTAATTTACTAGAACTGACGACTGGATCAGGGTACGATCGTTTTATATCGGTATAAGATGGTTTTGTAGAGCCTGTTAAAGTAGTTTTTATTCCTTTTAATGACGCCAATTCTTCTTCAGCTGATGTGCTGACTGTGGGCTCGACATGCAAGGTGTCGTTTTCACAATCATCATCAGAGTTTTCTATAGCATAAGTTTCTGTAGAGAGCACTGACATTTCATAGTAAATACTTGTACCCTGAACATCAGAGAGCTCTTTATTAGCACTACCAGCACCTTCATTGTCCAAGAGACGTATTTCTTTGGTATTTTTTATGTACACCGATGATTTATTACTTGGTGTATTATTATTTAATTTTTCTAATCCTATATTTTCTTTAATAAAATGAACATTAGTAGAATTAGATTTTGATTTTGGTGCACTTGTAGCAAGTTTTTTCTGTATGCTCTCAGATATTTGTTGAAACTTCTTATCAAAGAAGTCGTTCTTTGGTGTTGTCAATTCCGAACCAAAATCAAAGAAACTATCAGAGCTGTATGATTCGTGATCCTTATCCTTGGGACCAAAAGACGGGAAAAATGTAGAAAATCCTCCAAAAGAGGGACTACTGTAGTCTTCTTTTCCTTTTGATTTGGAGTCTTTGTATCCTGGGAAATCATTATAGCTTGGTATAGTAAAAAAGTTAGTATCAAAATCACTGGACGAATATTTTTCAAACGATTCTTTCTCTTCTTCATCTTCGTCTTCATACTCTTCTTCTTCTTCACTATGAGTTTCAGTTTCTTTTTTAATGATCTTAGAGGAAGCCTCAGTAGTTGTACTTGTCGTAGTACTAGTTGCAGAACTTGAACTTATTGTACTAGGTGCGGTCGTGGACACAACTGGCATTTTAGTCCTTTTGTATGTTCTCATACTATCGATAATTTGTGCAGGTTTTTTAACTTCAGGTGTTGGAGTTACAATAATAATATTAGGAGTTTCTGTTGTAGACCGGACTCTCCTTAAACTAGACTGTGTTGTAGATTTAGTTTGTGTGTTGAATCGTACCCTCCCTCTGTGTTTGTATTTAGCATTTTTTTCTGTGTTTTCTTCAGCGGGTGATTCTTTAGGGCTAAGTTCATTGAGTGATGCATCTGGGCTTCTGACATTATGCCTGGGCGCCCAGGAGGTAGTGTTTGCTCTTGCTATTCGTGGATTCTTCTCGTCTTTCACTGTAGTCGAGGTCGTTTCGTGAGGTAACGCATTTCCACTAACTGATGTGCTGCTCAAAAGTAGTAAATGTACTACTAATGCTGCACCTGAAATTTCAATTTTATATATTTGAGAAATAAATAAGAAAATAAGAAAAGTCTTAATACTTTGCGTAAGCAATTTTTTATATATTGAAAACCTTGTTAGCCACGTTGTTTTTCTTATACACTTTTAAGTATATTATTAACTGTATAACAAGTTAATAAATTTCTATAGATATAAATATATAATATATAAATTTCATTATTGTAATTTGATTATTGAAATTTTTTTTTTAGATTTTGTTTTTCTTAAAAGAGTTCGATCGTGGCCAGATTAAAAAAAATATATTATAATTTCTAACTTTCATCTAAAAATGATATTGCCATAAGAAATATTAGTTTATGTGATATTTATTTATTTAAACATTGCTGCACAACTTTATGTAATTTTAAACATATGATTATTAAGATAATAAATAATCATATGGTCAAGAATAATGGCTTTGAATTTTGTAAACTTACCTAAACATATTCTAACTGGAGACTCCATGGTTATTTCATTTTGTCGCCAGTAGATGTCGTCTGTGGCGCGCTAGTATCACGTGCTTGGCATGGCTTGCCCTGAAAATATAAATTCATATTTTAAACCTTACCAATAATCGAAAATCTTGAAGATGTTTGGAGAAATTAGCACATTTTATTTATAAATCCAAAAAGTGTGTTCGTTTCAAAAGATTTTGTCGAACGCATGGTAAGTACACTATAATTATCCCTATATAAAACGGCGGCGCAACAGACGTCACCGCAGCATTTTCTTTCAATGCATCAATTGTACAACGATCTACTGCATATAATTTGCTAATTTGTTAATCGTATGTCTATATTTGTTGTTATAATAGATAGTGATATATTTTTACGGCTTATAGTGTCTGTATTGTATTCTTTACGATTCATTATACGAGTATCCAGGCGGTAAATTATGTTTCTTTATTACCATCCCACAAACATGAAAAATCTCATTATTTTAATTGTAGGTACGGATAGATAACCTCACACGTCCGTCGTGAGAATATTATCGCAAAATAAAAACTGTTCAGAATTGACTATATATATTTCAAATTCATTTAATAGTGAAAATGTTATTATTCTACATTATTATAATGTATAATATTCATTTTATCACCTATTTAGTAAATACATGCGTAAATCAATCACAGTAATATTGTCCCGTTGTAATTATATCAGTATGTGTTCATTAATGAAATCACATAATTGTCCAGGATTTAAATAACAATAAAATAACTGCACTGGCCACGAAAATTGTATTAGAGAAATAAGTTGACAACGTTATTATAATTTCAAATATTTTTCACTGTCAAGAAAATTGCCGCCGATAGTTGAGTTGTATTTTTGGTTTCCAATATATATTTACATTTTAATTGCCACTACACAAGAGTTTCATTTATTACGACCATAGATATTGTTCACATAATAAACTTCATTTCGAAGATGGCACCCCATGATGATGATAATAATATACCTACAAAAAAGTTACATATTTGGTTATTTTTAGGCTATTTAACACAGGAAAATGAAAAATACGCGCGTTTGACCCAAATATAGAAAATAAACTGTTCGTAGATTTTAAATGTACGCTTAATTTACATATTATTAATGTAAATATCCATGTCATTTTTATTTTGTGCATTTTAATTATGTGGGAACGGGTTATGTAAACTGAACAATATGGTGTAATGGGTGTCATACAGCGTAACATCGGTGTGACTGAGCCTTGGTATTGATGACAACTGCGATATTGCGGATCTGTGTTGCAGATAGTTAATTTCAATGTGGAAATTTTCACTCTTTTTTCTTGTATTATATACTACCAAGCAGACAAACGGGCATGCAGGGCAGCCCACCTGATAAGTAATGACCGCAGCCTATCAACGCCTGCAACGCGTTGGCTACTCTGTGGCCTTGGATATTTTGCCACAGTACCCTGTAATCACACCGCTTCTCTCGCCCTTCAAACCGGAACACAACAATGCAAGCACTGCTGTTTGGCGGCTGAAATAGATGAGAGGTGCACATGACCTTTATACAAAGGTCTACTTCTAGTGAACTTGTACTTGTCAATTTAACTTTAACAGTAACTACAATTTTATTCCTTGGGTACACCCGCCATTTTGATTTGACTCTCACTAGTTTCGAACTTACTTTGGGGTTAAATCATATATTTATTTATTTATTTAGTTTAAAACCACCTCCGAGATTGATGATCGAAAATTAGCACTTGTGGCGACATCTACCACGCCACATGCACAACGGCGCAGATGTAAAAAGCCGACCAAACGCAACGAATAACAAGCCACACAAGTGATCCAGGACACTACGGACAGATGGCACGACGGTCGACTCACTATGGACAGCTAACAAGCCTAAACCGCGCAGACAGTGCGTTTTTGATTGGAAGCATAAATACAACCTCCGACATGACACCGTCGGAGCCGTGCGGTCTTCCCGCGGTGGCGGTCGAGCACATTTTGCAATGGCGATAGGGCTAAATATGTGTGTGCATAAATCTAGGACTCAAGGTCAAGGTATTATAACATGCATGATAAGTATAATTGAAAAATTGACCTTTCTCATCAAATGTGGTTATTTCTAACAATGTCAGATTCAGTTCAAGTCGCCTAAAGGCATCTGACATGACTTTAATTACTACCTACCGATATTTAGTGGCAAAGTAGGAGCAAAATAATATATACACACTGTAGTAAACTAAACCGTCAAACATAATTATATTGACCAAAAACCCATCATAATTTTCCGGGAACCAATTATTTTAGCGAAGTTCTAGAACTTACATTAGGTAATTTTTGAGTCTGCAAATGACTTCCTCACCATAAGGGTACTGACCTACCAATACAATACAACAGACGGCTATCATAATTAGACATAAATGGCAGAACATGGGGTTCAGAAGGAGTCAGTAGGTCGATGAGGACACGGAACGGAGTAATTTCGAATTTGGGCCAAGTAACAACTAGTTTTGGTCAACTTTTTGTTCGGAAAATGCGAAAAGAATCTATTTTTAATAGCCTTTTTGTGACTTTATTATTTATTTATTTGTTCCAAGTAAAAATATACTTTTAAATAAATGGCGAACTTCATGCTATAAGCATTCTCAAAATTGTGCGGCACAAAAAAGTAACCTAAACACAAATACTACCATATACTAAAAATATAAATAGCAAAGCAATAACATAAGACTACATATATATCATACAAACCAAAACAATAAAAATTATGTCCAAGAAATACAGATAAAAGCTAAACAGAAAAGATAAAATCAGGAGGAAAAGGAGTCCAAAAGATGAGCACGAACTGTTTTCTTGACAGAAAATCTGCTGTTTAAGACGGTAACGTCAGCGGGCAAAGCATTCCAGAGTCGTGAAGATTGGAGGGCGAAGGAATTGGCCGAAAATAAACAAAGCCTGTGGAACTTATGAAGTTTATCTTCTAATTTTTTTCATGAAAAACCGTGTCATCTAAGTACTAGGTATATATCTTTTGTTAGCTCTTAGGAAGCCTGTAATTTGTTTTCATGAATGCAGCTGTCGTAATAATTAACGTATGTAAGTAATAGCTAGTTAATTAGTATCACTGTGAAAGTAACATTAATTTAATCAAATCTGTTGTGAAGTCTTCTTGTTATGAGTTTTTATTCTTGTTT
The DNA here is from genome assembly GCF_027563975.2 of Plodia interpunctella. Taxonomy (NCBI): domain Eukaryota; kingdom Metazoa; phylum Arthropoda; class Insecta; order Lepidoptera; family Pyralidae; genus Plodia; species Plodia interpunctella. The sequence continues at coordinate 9,177,349 of NC_071308.1, read as the reverse complement.
TTGTTTATTTTTGTCCGACTTCGAGGAAAGGATTATACGTTTCACGTTTTTTTCCATTTTCCATAATGTCTACTTTGCGCCGGTCAAGCAATTGTTCATGTCTCGATTCTCTGCGAAGACGACGGTGAAAATTAAATATGCTTCGATAAAGAAACTATGTGTATCTTTTAATTTTTTTCTTTATTTTTTGTCGATCATCATCATCATGGGGTGCCATCTTCGAATTGAAGTTTGGAGGTCAGCATATGGAATCCTTCGCGGCTTTGGACCGCTATTTTCAGTTGGTTGTATCTAAGTCCGGTCCAATCCTTTATGTCATCAAACCACTTTCGTCGAGGGCGGCCAGGAGGTCTTTGTTGATGTTTTTTACATACTATTCAGCTTGGTATTTCCAGAGATTAAATACGTAAACAGTCTTCGTGTTTATCGTATTAATTGGCAATGTCAAGGCATGTCATACGGTCAAATATGGACTATGGACAGCATTGCCGGGCATGACTCATAAAGGTGACCTTAATTGACCATGTTGTATAGTGGACTTTTGATTGCCAAACTGGGTTTTGGTTTTCCTATGAGCCATGCCTCATTGCTCAGTCGTGCTCCGTTATTTTCCAGAGATTTTGACGTGACGTGCTTCGAAGTAAGTCGATTCTCCTAACAATTTCTGTTTTATTCTGCGTTTTAATGTGACGAAGCGCAACGGAACAATGGGGCATAGCTCTATCTAGTTCTTTCTGCGAAGAATACAGATGATGTTTAAAAAAGTGCGATATTTGTGACGTTGCACGGGTAAAAGTACTTCATGGACGGTTTTTTTTAAATAATGTGTTTTTATTTATGATCTCACTTGACCAAATTGTATGGTCGTAATAATTAAAAACTTCACTAGTTTCATTTAACGACCAATAGACATGGAATTTAATTTAATTATAATAAAACAAAGATATAATTATCACTTTTACATCACAACACAAGCAGTCGGCGGGAATATTCAGTCATAGCTAGCAGCTGTCAGTGAAAAAAATATTTAAAATAAGAACACAATAATTACTTTTTCTTTTATCGAAATTAAGAGAAATTAAAAATTAAAAACTAAGAGATTACAGTAATAAGCGTATTTTAAAAAATCAACAATGAGATATTTTTGCCCCCTCGGAACGTCACATATAAATTCTTAACAAAATCAAAGTCCAAACTACTTATACCTAAGTATGTGTACATACATATACTTAAAACATGTTTTATAAAGGAAATTATCAACTTTCTTAGAAAAAAATATATAATCAATTATCTAACACATTAACACGTGTGTTTTAATTTTCTGTTTATTTTTTATTGATTGAAGCCCAACTTAAATATTTATGCTCCTTTTATTGCCCATTATACATGTTTAATTTTATGTGTTTAGTTCTAAAATCCTAAGTCAACTGCTATGATAACCATAGATTGTCTTAATTGCAACAGAGGCAAAGGATTCCATTTTGGTTGAAATGTTAACGTCTAATATACAAAAGCTTTACAAAGTTTCTACCACAAAACCCGTGGCACGCACGAAATATTATTAGAATCGTGCACAGCTTGATATTTTATTCAAATTGCCAAACGCTGCAATTATTCTTAACAAATTAAACAGTGTCCATTGCTCTATTTGTATCGACAGATTTAATATCCGTAGTACGAAATGGGCAATGCATTGCGATGTCAGCAATAGTGTTGCAATGGAAATGAAACCTTAAATGGTAGACACGCAGTTAAGATCGTGACAGAATGCGCCTGCGCTCCGTTCGCGAGACGTAGTGATGTAGCGTGCGTTGTCGATGATTTTCTCGATAAATACGTAAGTAGTAGTACACTGTTTAAAATTGTACTCAGGAATAACTGGCATAATAATTTACGACCTGTAAACGACAGCTATATATATATATATATATATATAGCTGTCGTTCTACAAATAGCGTCGCGTGGTATTGATCTCGCGAGATAAAACGCATGTAAACGAATATTTAAGATGCTTTGAATTTATGTAGGAATTATATTTTGTTGTTTAGACGGATTCATTATTTTATTTGAATACATGTCAGATGCCTTTGGGAGACTAACGTAAAATCTGTCACCAATATTAGCAATAAAACACTAGACAATAAAGAAGGTTTATAATAGTACAAAATTATTTAGTCTAATTATTCGTCAAAAGATAATTTTTGATGGATAGATTTAATAATTATCCTATACTAACAGGGTTAACACAGACAATTTGAAAAATTGAAAATTATAAAAACCATCGTCATGTCTGTATGTATAGCTGAGTACATCACTATGCCAATAAAACGTCGACACACGGGGCCGGCACTCGAATTCTAACAAGCTCAATTGTGTACCAACGTCTTACTACAAGCACTATAATTGCTTAATTTGGATTAGTTGACACAATTTTATGTCTTTTAATAAACTCTAATGATTTTATTTCAAACGGTTCTGGCGCGTAATATACAATTCGCACTTAACGCAGTTTTAATAAGTGCTCTTTCTTTAATGTGCAAGTTTTGAGATAAATGCAGATTTTGCGTTAAAGCGTGTTTCTTGTGCGTGTATACTGACGTCGTACAGTCGACAGCACGTCAAGTTGCCCTGCTTGGACCTCTACTGCGCGGTAATAGCGGCGAGTTTGCGAATGAATTTGGGTAGGTTAATATGCTGTCGACTGTACGTCGATACTTTATACAATGTCTACGTTCTTCTGCGTTGATCCGTCGTCTACGTCGCAACGCTACTGAGCAATGTGAACACGCCCTTAGACCGTTTTAACTCTTCAGTTTTTTATTAAGAACATTCTTATGCTTATTATTCTTTTATGCTGATTATGTTTTTTTTTTATTTGTAATAAACAAAATTCGTTGTATAACATAATTTAAGAAAATATTGGGATTCCCGACACACGTATTCATTATGATGTAATCGTTCAATAATTATAAACTCGTGTTATCTTCTCGCAACTCACTGCTACCTACGTCTTTATCTCAAGAATTACTTACTTGACTACACAATAACAAAAATGTTAATGTACAGGGTTACTGGTCTAACGCATAACCTTCCAAAGGCGCATAAGGTACATAGAGTCTAACATCTTTTGTTCTACCTTTGTCTAAAAGTAATAAATACAAAAATTTTCCTTTTTTTAGTTTTAATGTAATTTCTATAAAAAGTAAACTCTGCATAACGCTACTGTACTGTCTCGTGTTGCGAGTTAAGATGTGTGAATCGCAAATTAGATTGTACCTACTTTTTTTATAGGAAAAAAAACTACGAATCACGAAAAATCGTAGAATAAAAGTTTCTTGTTTTCAAGTAGTCAAGTAGTCTTTAGTACAAAAAATAATTTTTTTTATAAGAAGTATGAACAGAATTTATTTTACTTCAGCTCACAATATTGCAATAATTGCAATACTCAAATTATAAATCTGTTTCTTCATGCAAAAAGTATTGCCAACAATTTAATCTAAAAAGTGTTTATATTTCTGTCTAGATTTCGATTCGGTCTGAGAAAATGCCTAATCAAATAAACAGATGGTTACTCCACCACGAAGATTTGTGCCAACTTTATTGCAAATCAGTTTTTAACGGTTGGCAACACAAAATTCGATATTCAAATTTAAACTTTATGACAAGTATTTAAATATCTATTTTCTCTGATTGTACTCCATTTGCAAATGCAATTATGCGTAAAAATATTGCCAGAGTAGTAATTAACGCAGTGTTATAAAAACCTCGATTTTCTGGTAACTCTAACAGATGAAAACGCTAAGTTCGTTTAAATAATAAAAAAGTAATTCCTTTTTTGGTAAAATAAAGAAGACTGCGCCAGATTTAAATAAATTTAAACTTTCACAGTAATTTCATAACTTAAATTAGTTACATAATAAGATAAATTATGTTTAATAGCCTTTCTTTTATAAAAATCTACAGTTTGCTGCAGTAGAACGATTACATATTTCTTGTATGAAAAAAAGAGTTTTTTATTGCAAACTCTAGTGCCAGATTTTATTCATGTCGCATCCAAAATGAAATGTCAACCAGTGTTCAGGTTTCTCACGGTGTTTTCCTTCAAGGGAAGCCTAAAGGCATCTGACATGACTTTTATGACTACTTACCGCCATCTAGTGGCAGGTAATCGCATACTCCCATCTAGTGGCAGGTAATCGCATACTCACAAGGGAACTAAACTGTCAACCAGTGTACAGGTTTCCTCACGGTGTTTTCCTTCACCGGAAACAAGTGATATGAAAACTAATATATATGAGTCAGATAGGTATACAAACTCATATGGCACGAGTAAGATATGAACCTGAGTCCTTTGGATCCACAGGCGGGCATCTTACCAGCACCGCTTCAAACTAAAACTCATGTTTACCAAGTAGGGTTAGAACCTGGGAGCTTTCAACCACAGATGGGCATCTTAACCACTGGGCCATCACCGCTTCATCAGCATTAAGTGAATCCGTCCTTTCCGCTCTGCTAACCACAAAAATCACGGTATCATTTCACTTTTGTTGAATCTGTGTATGTCTCGAGCGAAAGTGAAATATTTGCGATCCATCCCAAGTGCAAATTGTAAACAATCAAATTTTTTATAAAACCCTTTCACTGATTACTTTCATTGAATATTTAAAACTGTTAAATGTTTAATAAGAAGTAAGAAAACATAAAAAAGTAAGTAAATTGAGTAAACTGTATGAAAATGAAGGTCATACAGTCCAGTGATAGATTTGTATCGTTATTTCTAACCAAATTCCCATTGACGTCTGGAATACAAAATTATTGACTATATAGCTCATCAAGTTATCACAACAGATTGTAACCAGAGACGGTTCCGCCCACTTTTATTCGAGATAACAGTTGACTCACTACGCTACGGTACCCTGCAATAGGGCAGTTAACAGGGTCAGAAAATTGTAAAAATATATGTGTGCTTTAGATAAACTAGATACTTATATAACTATTTAAGACCATTGTGGAAATTCATAGATTGTAACAATGCGGCTGGATCATTATAAGGACATTTAAAGTTGGTTAGAAAAGTCTATAGGATCACTACTGACAATGAAGCTATTTCATTTATGAGCACCTAACAAACATGCAAAGACACTCATGCCTTCCAAAACACAGACGATGGAGATAGATGGAAGACAGAGACAAAAAAAGAGTAGGATAAGAGAACACAAGGGAAAAATTCCTTAGATTTGGTACCACGCGTGAGTCGACAAAGATAGAAAGGGACGCCTACATAACCCTATGGATTAAAAAGAGATAAAGAAAAGGAAAGTGGCCGTAAGGAGTACACAAAACTAATAAGGAAGCGACGATTGAGACCGTCTTACACAATCATAAATAGCTATAGGGTTATAGTAGGTACCTTTTACTCTTTGACTCGAGAAATGCTATGGGAAAAATATATATTATGCGTTTCAAATAATTCAGTCCATGAAAATGTTTTGTCACTCACACAAATACATAAGTCGAAGTGGAATTGGTGTCGGCTGATGACCCTAACCATTACGGATACTGCTCCGAAATTAGATGTACCTAAATTAGAAGTATGAAGCACATATTCATACATTTTCATACATAACTATACTTTCTTGGCAATATTAATGGAGTGGTTTGACATTGTCTTCTCCATTTCACATGTTAAATTATCGACTAGAGTACAGGTTTCCTCACAATGTTTTCCGTTACCGGAATCAGGAACCATATAAGGTTCATGATCTATGAAATCAGTAGATTTAGACTCATGTATAGTAATACATGAGTCCGATTGGTACTCACATGGCACAAATAGGATTCGAAACTGGGACCTATAGGTTCACAGACGGGCGTCCTAACCATTCCACCACCGCGCTCTGTAATTACTTTACATATATTTCGATCGACCCGAACTTTTCCAACTTCCGTCACAAAGGCAGTCCAAGAAAATTATAGTAACACTTTCACTCAGAGTTCATGGACTAATAGGCTGTGGGCATTTGGGTCAACCTATCCTATCGCCGCCATCTTCAAATGACGTCATTTGGATTCAGATTAATGCCTCGATTTGCATGTTTCTGATTATAATCATTTGTTATTTCTTCCTCATAAGTTTGTATAGACTATACAAATTCTATTATATCTATTTCTTATTTGAAGTAGATACATTAACACGAGTAGGCTAGGAAACTGGAATAAGCTAGGAAAGATACAGTTCGAAGCAATTGCGTGGAGTTCTATAATTACTAAACGTCCTAGATTATGTAGGAATATCGGTGTATAGTAACAAGGAACATAATGTATCCCTTCCAATACATGCCACATGGGCTAGTCACAATAGAGAAAGTGTTTGTCACACAAATTATCATAAGATGTCGCGGCTTATACTAAAAGACAGCCATGTCTAATAAATTGAGTGGAAAGAGCGTGGAGAATCGTTGTCAAATGCTTTGGAAGACTTGAAGTATTCGTTTATGTTACAATTAATATTTATATAACTGGCAACGACGTGTTACAAACCACAAACTACGCATTGGATCAGTATGAGGAAACTTATTAGGGTAAGTTATCTTAAAGATACTTTTCTTAATTGACATCTTTGGAAAAAAGGCTGCGGTGAAGTTTGTTGCGTTGCTTCTTTTTCATCTGCGCTTTGGAAGTCGGCAGTAGCCTTAATTTGAAGTAAGTTAACGTCAATAAGTAATGTATATCATTCTGAGATGAATAGAGAATTTTGAATTTGAATTTGAAAGCCAATTTACTCGGCCGGATAAATATAAACATAATGATGATAAACTTAACATCATTAGGTAACGAACATGGGAAAGAAACAAGGAAAAAAAAAACTAGTAAAGAATAGAATAGGAGCCCAAATATTTTAAGAGTAACTCGGCCACGTTGAGGATTGGTGAGCCGGCGAAGTATGTTCAAGTAATATTTAGGTTACGTTCGTCACGTTGAATAATTTATTTCAAAATGTTATTTATGTATTATTAGAGAATAAATTGTGCTGTGTTTGTAGTTTCCCGCAGTTCCATAAGGAAAACGATCACCCTCGTCTTATTAAAAAAGGTAACAGATAACTTTAAAAAAATCATACGTCCAAGAAATTATTATATTATCCGGGTGTTATTTCCTTGTTTTTTGTTGATCAATGGTCTGCCTCTGTATCACGCTTATCACGTCAGTATGTTCAGTACAATGGTGACGAAGGAATAATTTTAATAGTAAGTCATTACTAACACACTTCTCAGTCGTGCACTCCTGACGGAGTGGTCGTGGTTATGGCTCATCCGTTATGCTTGTTGCGGCTTTTGTAATATTTCTCCACTTCTCCCTATTCATGGCACTACGTGTAGGTACCCTCCGTTAAGGAACCCTACTAACACACAAAAGCTCGCAATAATTTAGGCTAGCGTAAAAAACTATTAATTAATCGAATTCATCAGTGATACGAGCAAAACTTGAACTTCAAGGCATATTATAAACCTAAAACGAATCTTAAAATATGTTTTAGGCTTGCTTGCTTGCTTGCTCTAGTCAATTTTAACGTCAATTATAACCTGCGCACAACGACGCATCGCCGGCGCGTAGGTTAAAGTTAACGTTCCCTCGTTTGAGAATGGAGGTGTTCCCGTTAAGTTTGACTGGTGCAACTGGGCCTTATTTAAGTGCACAATAAAACCCAAGTCTATGGCCATCCACAGACAAAGGCGCAGATCTCGCAAGGAAATCCGGGGGCAAACAGGAAGCCAGTTTCGTAAGACTCCAAGATAATGGCACAGATTGTGGCGTACATAACGTTTGATTGCCAAACATACACACAACCTGTCATTACCGTTGTTTGCCCGTTGAGATATTCGAATAGAGCAGACAACAACAACTTACTTATATAATATAATATATTTAATAAAGTAAAAACTTTGACATTTCTGTACACTTTCTGACGAAGCATGTTGCGGATATTTCAAATTGTATTAAATAATGAAATAAATTTAATAAAGTAATACTTGTTATATAAATTAAGCTTTTCCTATAACAGTGAGTGTGAAGTCACTATTTATTTTATTTAACATGCAATGTAAGCTTGACCGGGGGAAAACTTTAGCTAAAAGAGGTGACATTTTGTATAGATACCCTATTCGTTTAGTTTGATAACAATATGCGACTGTACGACGAAATTAAAAGCTTGTCAAAAATCTCATTTTTTTATAATTAAAATAACTAACATAAAGTCAAATGTTTAATACTGATCGATCAATATACGAAAGTTTAATTCCAATTTTGTATTGATTCCGCGATGTCGTCTCCATTCATTGTGATAGTATAACCGCTTTCTGTTTACATAGAAATACAGCAAAACGAATTATATGCATTACAAAACTATTACGAGAGAATCGGTTCGTCTATCTTAGATTATCGCGAAAGTAAATTGAAGTTTAGTGTGAAGTGTATTATACCATATTTCCATTTACTTTTAATTCTTAATAGAGCCATATTTTCTTTTTGATTGATAATAATGACATATATTTATGTAGATGCTAAATTGATTTTCAAAAACTTTTATGTGGAACATAAGTTTTTCTTTAGAACAGCGTAATCCTAATTCTAATTCTAACTAATGTTATAAATACGAAAGTAAGTTCGTTTTTTTTGTTTGTTTGTTTGTTACCTCTTCACGTTCTATTTACTCAACCAATCTTCTTGACATTTTTGAAGATTGAAGTATGGAGAAGTACATATGCTACCTTTCATTCCGGGAAAATAACTGTTTCCTTGTCATTAGGTACATATTTTTGCTTTCTGGTCTTTTTGGTTCACTTTTGTCGACCTCGGTGGCGCAGTGGTAAAGTGCTTACCGCTGAACCGTGAGGTCGACTCCCGGTCGGGTCATGATGGAAAATGATCTTTTTCTGATTGGCCCGGGTCTTGGTTGTTTATCTATATATGTATTTGTTATAAAATATAGTATCGTTGAGTTAGTATCCCATAACACAAGTCTCGAACTTACTTTGGGGCTAGTTCAATCTGTGTGATTTGTCCTTATATATTTACTTTTACATGATGTATAGTGAATTACACTATTAGTAGACATTAGTCCCGCAAAATGTATGCGGTATCCCTGTATTTCGGCAAATTGATAACCCGGTATTGCATTCCCTAGTTGGATCTGTATAAAATAACATATTTCATCTCATCTCGAGTGCAGAAGGAGCACATATCACTGGCGTTCGTGTGATGCGGAGCCCGCGAAAGCGTAAAGATGGTAGACGGAGCGCGACGAATTACAGTCAACCGCATGTGAAGTTACCCTGTTTTGATCTCTATGCGGCGGTATTAGCGACGAATTTGAAATATATTTAGGTAGCTTGATGTGCTGTTGACTGTACACCAGAGCGGCTACGAGACGGATTCTATTTACCCGACTGCAGCGGGGAATGCAGGGCTATGTTCGGATATAGGGGATGTTGAGCTTGTAGGATGTTATATTCTAGTAGTTCTACTATAGCCGATGGACATTATAGCAATTGTGTAATAAAACTAGGTACATGTCTTCTCTCATAAGAATGTGGTATCGATCGACCAATTCCAGAAAGTTCTTGGGTGACTATTATGACCGTACAGTCCACTGTCCCAGTGAACCCATAAAGAAACAGAACCTGGGCGTCTGGGACCGCGGTCCCAATCCATTGCCTTGGGACCAATTTGTTGCACGGTCACATACTTTACATTAAATATTCTCGACGACCTCGGTGGCGCAGTGGTAAGGTTCTAGCCACTGAACCGAGAGGTCCCGGGTTCGATCCCCGGTCGGGTCATGATGGAAAATAATCTTTTTCTGATTGGCCCGGGTCTTGGATGTTTATCTATATATGTATTTATTATAAAATATAGTATCGTTGAGTTAGTATCCCATAACACAAGTCTCGAACTTACTTTGGGGGCTAGCTCAATCTGTGTGATTTGTCCTAATATATTTATTTATTATTTATTTTATTTATTTATTCTATAATATTTTCTTATAATGTGACTTCTTATCATAAATCTGCATATGGCACGCACGTGTTAATCTAAACCATTTGGATCGCGCTCGTATGGTTGCTTAGATAACTGAAACCTTATGGTATGAACTTCACTTGAAGCGTGCATATGCACTGCTGGATGATAATTTCGCTCGCTAATGTCTTCGCTCGGGTAAAATCCTAAACCTTCCTCTTGGACCACTCATTAAAAGACCCATCCCGCATCAAGACCCGTTACGTTGTTTTAAAGATCTAAGCACGCATAGGGATAGACAGACAAACACCGGGAAGTTACTGTTTTATACTATTAGTGATTTATATATTGCTACTTGTTGACTCTGAATTTGTCTGCTTATATTGAAGCAACCATGTACTCACACGATCAAGATTAAATAAATATTAAGTATATAATAACCTTTTTCTTTCTATCAGTCTTCCACGAACATCCTGTAACAAAAAGAAACAAATTTTATAGTTTTATCTTTTTCAATATAGTCTCTAACTCTTATCTTTCTTATCTTATCTTTTTCAATATAGTCTCTAACTTATCTTTCTTTACATATAATAAAAAAAAACTGAACCTGCTCTTTTGATAAAAGACAAACTACTTCTGGACAAAGACTGTCTTGACTTGTAAACGCATCAACCCAGGACTGAGTAATATTTGATATTGTATTCGCAGTATTGATAACAATTATTATGTGATTACTGACTTAAAAACTGTTTCATAGGTCCCGGATTAACAGCAGTAAATTCCACGCGAACCAAGTCAATAACAAAAACTATGTCACGAAATAAATTATATGATGTCATACTTAAAAATAAATAAACAAGAGTAAATGGAAGCGCAAAAACTTCGGTAGACTTTGCTACTTTTTGTGAATGGCACATTGCATGTACAGTCGACCGCATGGACCTTTTAGCCGCGGTAGTAGCAGATTTGCAATGAAATTTGATAAGTTGATGTGCCGTCCACTGTACCAACGAAATTGCTCGTTACTGCAGCAACCTTCTCGCTAGATTATAATCATGTTTCGACACCCTGCTTTGCATGGACCAATCACTGAACTACAGTCGTTTTTGTTGAATACTGACCTTTGCCGTAACGGTTACGCCATTAGTCATTTAGTATGTATGGGTTCGATCACCAAGGGGTCTTATTACTTTTGAAAAAAAAATCGAGAATAGTGTTTTTTTGTAAACTATGTGAACTTAAGAAAATAATATAATTTGTTACACTCATTTTGTGATTAGAAACAAAAGAAAATCATTTCTTTATTAATTTGATATCAATAATCAAGAGTGTCCCATAAGTAGATTAAATATTTAAGTAAGTATATAATAAAACTTGGTGTGTATATGATTTTACCGCAGCTTCATATGTGTACTAACTGATTCTACCTTTGGAGCCATTTAGAATTTCATGACGCAAAAATCGACAATGAGATCCTTCTAAATTACCATCCTACAAAAGTACCCCAATAACTGTGGCTACAATAAAATCATTCGTTCTTAACTGTAACAATCAGAACAATTAAACATTTAGGGCAATTTTATCAGCATTCAAATTCCTAGTAAATGTTGTAACATCGCGTGAACTTTGCCTAAAAATCGAACCTCGCGTGTTCACTTGTGTCAACTATTGGGACATTTACCCTATCATTACAATACAGCCAACATAACATGACATATCAACCCTATACGATTCCATAATAATGAGGGGTCTATTGAAATTAGATGTGCGCTATTTCCTAAAATGGAATATTAAATGTTAAGACCTAGAAAATAAGGTTTAAATTGCCGTTTAAAGCTTTATAGACAAAGGGTTGGTCATCAGAGGTGATTGGCCCATATAATATGCGTAGGTCAATGACTGTGATGGACAAATTATTGTAATGTCTTTTAATGAAAGCAATTCCGATGGAACTACTGAAATTAACAGTCTAAATGAATAATATACTTGGCATCAGTCACCAAAGTAACCATCATTACTTTTTTAAATCATGAAAATCGATCTATCTCACAAGTAAGATATATTTAGACTCAAAAGGAACCTTCGTTATTATCAAATTCTATCAAAATCGACAGAGCAGTTTTACTTAACATGTAATTTTAGGTGTTAGAATAATTTTCTTGAAATTACAAAAAGGATATTATCCCGAGAAATAATCCTGTAATGTAATGTAATCTTTGTTCTCGTTAAATGAAGGATAAGTATCGGATACACTTTAAAATGCTTTACTCGGTAATAGCATAGTATGTATGGCACCGAAAATTTACAACAAAATTCCAAATCAATATAAAAGCTTAAATTTGAATCTATTTAAAAAGCACCTCAAGTCTTTATTAACTGATAAATATTATTATACTTTAAATGATTTCTTTAATGATAGACTCGGATAGAATTTAGTGCTAGTATACATTATAGTTCTTTTTTGTTTTGGATTTGTAGTGGATAGCATGCTCCTCTTTATTTATTTATATTTGCATACCTATATTCGGTAAAACGTGTGTGGTGTAATTCATTTCGACATCAATTTGTCTAAAATATAAAAAAAAAAATGAGTGAACTTCAAGGTATGGCTATCTATCGTTTCCCGCCCACAAATGAAGGTGTTGCCATCTTCAAAGTTCAGTCGCCTATGATGATTACATTTTGTGAGATAATCATTTAACTTTCGCATTCGCAAATCACGCAAAAACTTAGCCGCATATAACAAATTACTACATTAATCTCTATAAGGTGGTAATACAGGTGAATATGCAATGATTTTTTTTAGATTTTCGTGCAGTTGGTACTATCTTGTAGCCAGTATAAAAAGGTCAATCACGCAAAACAGGACATGATAAAATATCGTAATGAGGTTCCTCAGGTTGGTTTAAACCCATTAACCCCGGGTCCTATCTCCGGTGACACTTGACAACTCAATTTTATGAGTTCATTGACCATAATTGAATGTGGAATATATGTAGAGAATAATATGAACTTTCGCATTTAAAAATGCAAAAGAAGAGACGGACAAAAATTCAACGGCGAATCTATGTTAATTAAGTTTTAGATACCTATTTAATAGTATTGTGAAATTTAGATAAAGGTAAATTCGTATGTTGTACCTGGGCTTTGGGTGTCACAGCTCCAAATGCAACCGGGAAGATGAGAGAGAGAGAGCAATACAACGCTAAAATAAACTAATTTTATTGTGACTCCAAATTAAGACCGCTGTTTTTACCCGAAACACGTATTTTCTGTATAAATTTTTATGATATGTTATACAAAGTACCAAACGATAACAATATTGTAACATTACTTAATATCAATCAAGCCATAATCGGCTGTTAGGAAACAGTTAATGACTTCATGGATAATCTAATGTAATGAAACACTTCGCCAATATATCATAGAGAATTATACTTTCTCCGTCTACAAAATTACATAGTTAGCAGATCACAGCGCAGTTTGCATCGAGACCTGTAATTTATTAATTAAATAAAGGAACATAACTAGTAAGTACGGAAGTGCAACCCGGAACAGAACCCACGCCCTCGGCTATGAGCACTGCGCTGTCGCAAACTGCCAATTAACTGATTGATTCTCTACTTCTATTCGATTGTATATTCAATCTCAGTGATGCAAGTTTGGATATTCTTTGTTTTGTTTTCCCTCTCTCTTTTCTGAGCGTTTTCCAGGTTTCTTCCTCAGCCGTTGAGTATCGAAGCCACGGTCCGCTTTGCTACATTTCCTTCTCCACTTCGCACGGTTATCGGCATCCCTAGGTATCGTGTCACACCATTGACACGCATATCATCCCTGATGACATCAGGTATCATGTAGATTTTCTCATAGGAGAATGAAAAAAGAAACACTTTTTTCATTCTCCTATGAGAAAATCTGCTGACCTTGAAGAATTGAAACACAGATAAAACCTGCGTGTTTTCCGTAGTTCAGCAATTGTTGTTTTTGTCTAAGTATATCTTTAATCTTGAATATAATACCTAAATAGTTTGAAAAAAAAAATGTTTGTGTTTAAACTGTAAGTACCTTATGTCACACAAACTAGTTCTTACACTTGACCCAGTCACGGTTCGCCAGGCAGAACGATGAAAGTGATCGGTGACGTAACATCACTTATGTGTCACAGTGTCGCATGCCAAATAGATCGATATGTTAGATCATCTAGATATTGGCAGCAAGAAAAACGAACTATATTACCTCATTTTATGCTGTCACTTGATCGCGTTATCACAATGTTAAGACTACTTTTTGCGCATTTATTGTATTCAGTAACATGTAACAATGACAAACAGAGGCTCTAAAGGGCTAATTTTATAATATGTATGTATATGTAAGGATGTACAGACACATTTACATGAACGTATTTTTTTCTGACTTTAATAAAAATAACTTGATTCCGTAAAAAAAACACAACATGACAATACACAAAGCAAAAGAACTATTAGGTACTCAATTCGGCCAAGAGTTTTCTGCGCGCGCATAGCGTGCAGTGGGAGAAATCATTCAACTATGCATATTTATAGATGCAGCTTTCTCCCGCTGTATTTGAGCTGGATTCGATCCGTGATCAGCTAATTGCCACTGTAAATGGTCATGCAGTTTTCAGCGAACCATCAATGAGTTCATACACTTCAAATATCAATGACAAAGATGGTTTTTTGGTGCGTCAATGCGCGGGTGTAGCAGCTGAAAAAATATGAATTTTAGATCGTTTCAGATCGGTTTCTTTTGTTGGAGTTTTACTGGTAATTGTGACAAATCGTTTGTAAATGCATCGAGATTACGGTGATTCAGTAGTTAAGACCAAAAGTTCTCAGGTTTCAATCGTACTGGTGCCACTTGAGTTTGTATATCAACCTTACTCGTGTAAGTAGGTAGTGTTAATAGACCACTATAGACCACTTGCTTCATGTGAAGGAAAACATTGAGGAAACCTGTACGCTATAAATGATAATTTATCAGCTAGTGTGTGAAATGTGAAGACAATGAAAAGAATTCTATTAATATTGCCTAGGAAGTCGTTGTGTCTGTTATATTTCACATAGGTAATGGCCTCAGCCCTTAAGCATTAGGAATAGGTACGACTGTAAGAGAGAGAGAGAGATAGCATAACCCTATCAATACCAAAATTTCCATGAAAGCAGAGTTTCATTTGAAAATAGATTATGGTATTGAACATACGTCAACAAATACAGTACCTAATATATACTTCACAAATCTCACTTTACTTACATAGTTGGTTCGCAATTATTTCCCTTTCCATTGAAAAGTTAGCCGAAAGATGATTTGCGATAAAGTCCGCTTTTGCGCTCATTTATGTTTGAATACCTAGTTATAACTGTTAATTCTGTAAATTATGAGATAGATAAACTGTGTATTTATATCGAGGACACACAATATACATTTGTTTACAGTAAACTATTAAAATAAAGGACAAATACACAAGAAACATTCTACATAACTATACAATCATGTGCCGCAGCGATATAAAAGGGTAGTATCTCAGTGCATATTCTGCTCGACAAAGAGAGCAGGGCACTGGTTTTCAGATACCACCAGAGGGTACACGGGGTTTCACGCACATCGAAGACGGTCGCGCCTTAGTAATCATATAATTGATTATACACACTTGACACATTATGCAATAAGGAGTTCATATATATCTACTTATTTATACCATTCAAGCCTCAATACACGGATTAGGAAAATAAAAGTACAGTTTGGGAAAATAGACCAAACATTCAAAATAGACCGAACGGGAAAGTAAACTAATAATCGTTCTGGAGGGAACCATACAAGATAAAATGTTTCTTTAAGCATCAATAATCATCTAGCACGTAGATGCTAAAACAAATAGCGGAATAACAGTGAAATAATTCACACCAGTGCCACTTTTTTCATTCATTTAGACCTCAAGATATAAAGCAACATAGTAGTGGGCACATAATTTGATCAATTGTCCTCACGGCCGGAGAGCGGCCGGCAAGGTTACGGATCTTGTATTTGACTCTAACAATCGTAGGAACAAACTGTTTGTCTGACTGTGTTGTACTGTGCTTCTAATTGTTATGTTGTATGATCAACTACAGCGGCTATAATTTCTAGATCAGTTCAGTCCTTGGTTCAGTAACTAGGGTCCAAAATATTTGTAGCTGTTTACAAACAAAATGATTATACATAAGATAACTTAAATATTGAGCGCTTGACTATATAGTCAATTCCCAATATCGTCCATGATACAATGACGGTATATTAATATACATATGTACTACATGAGTACGTGAGGTGTGTTTCCCTGCCCTAGGATAGTTTCACTCCACATCCTCCCGTGAATGTCATACGAGGCGACTATGGGACACAGCTGATAGACCACAATAACATACCCAAGTAGGATTGACGTCAGGCTTTCAATTGTCTATTTTGTACGCTGACCCCAGGCTTCGCGGTGTCACAGCACCGTTAGCAATCCGGAACACGAAAAGTTCAGAGAGAGAAAAACATATAGGTACATGAATAGGATTTAACAACTTTCAAAAGTAGTTCCATTTTTGAGTTTTCATACTAAACCCGATTGACCTAACTATTTTGTTATAAGTTTATTAAAAACTTTCGGTTTACAAAAGATTTTCTACACTTTCTCAGTGTAATACATGTACCCCAAGTATGATAGCTACAATTTATATAACGAGGTTACTGAGAAACGCTCAACCACACGCAGAGAAACAGAGATTATTGCAGTCTACTCTAGTACCTACACGTTTCTATTTCCCCCGGAGCATTATACACACCAAAACATTTTTTACGTTTTTTATTAGTTATTTTTACGTTTTTATTAGTATCTAATGTGTGTCTATGTCATAAGTTGTTGTAGCAACTGTCGGTCAAAAATATTTATTAACTTAACTATTCTACGAGTATTTTGTGAATTCTTAATTTAACAAAGTGTTTTAACGAGGTATCATTTTAACTATCATCTGTGATAGTATTTATTTACCTCTCGTTATAAATAAGCTAGTACTTAAAGTAACGGTTTAAATCAACATCAAACATACAAGTTAATATCTTTAATGTAAAGATTATTTTTTATGTAAAGATGATCTCAATTTTATTTCTGTATGGATCCTTGGTCTGAGAATAAATCATATTTATTATTACCAATTTACTATACATAATGATAAATGATTTAAAACAAGATCTACTTACAATATACGAACAACAAGTTATCTATATATCTAGTGAGTGGTAGTTCAGATGAATGGAGCCTGTCTGCAGCAGCGATCAAAAAGTAACCATTTATGTCTGGTCTCAGACCGGCTATATAAATGCTCTGTATATTCACCACTCATTTAGCTACCAGTTAAAACTGGATCCTGTACCTTTATTCAATGTAGCACTATTTGCGCCTACAATCTTTCTCCAAAGAACATTCCAATTTAGTGTGAGATATTATCCTAATCTTAATCCTAACTAATATTATAAACTAATATTATTTATATTGAAGCGGTGGTGGTGTAATGGTTAAGACTCCCGCCTGTGGATCGGAAGGTCCCTGGTTCGAATCCTACTCGTGCCACATGAGTTTGTATACCAATCTGACTCATGTATAGTAGTTTTCATCGACCACCACTTGCTTCCGGTGAAGGAAAAACATCGTGAGGAAACCTGCACACTGGTTGATTATATTAACTTGTGTGTGAAATGGAGAAGGCAATGGCAAACCACTCCATTAATAAATGCCAAGAAAGTTTGTTACGTGTGTTTCATTCCATGTAATGACCACGACCCTCAGACATGAGGAATACGACTATAAAGAAAATTATAAATGTGAAAGTAAGTTTGTTACCTCTTCAGGTACCATCTACTCAATCAACCTTCTTGAAAATTTTCATACATGTATTTTAAAGTATGGATAAGAATATAGGTTACTTTTCATCCCGGGCATTTCAATAAACGCGGGCGATGCCGCGTGCAAATGCTAGTTTACTATAAGAAAACAAATGTAAGAAAACGAAACAATTTATGCTTATCTGAATAAAATATGAGTAAAGCTGTCATAATTGAATTAGTAGAAAGACAATTAGCACACAATACAGCATTAACTAATTGTTTTCCTCACCGATTGACAGAGCTCTGAGACAAAACGAATTGACCTATTTCTCAACAATAATTACTGGCATTTAAGACCAATCTAAAGATCTAGCTCTTAAACTATATTTACAAATAAAATAAATCCTTATAAATTTAATTGTCAAGCGATTTAAATAAGGGTTTTATGATTAGAAAAAATGTTAGAGGCAGACCTGTGGGCGAAGTGCGGGTTAGCATTTTACTTCTCACCATCGAATCGATTGGAAATGAGACACAGCGATCCAATCACATTACGCCATTGTGACGCAACGACAACCACACTGCAATGTCATTGGTTCGCTGCGTCTCACTTCGAGTCGATTCGATGGTGAGAAGTGAAATGCTAACACGCACTAACCCCTTTTCGATCGACATTAAGTGTGTAGGTTTTATTCGCGAGTGCTCTTGAATCTAGTGACCAGAGACTGCCAGAGACTAACTACTATTACTTGTTCTGTGCCCCGCCCTAAAATAGGACCACACCTTTCGCGAACAACACTACACAGCCTTCAGCTAAGCTATAATAGGCAACAACGCGCATGGGATTCAACAATTGTTTTTTTTTCACTCTCAGCTTATTTTGACATACATATTTTTTTTTACAAAATTTATTTTTGAAAACCGAACAGCCTTGACATTGGCCGGCACGGATTGCTGCCAGTGCTTCGACCATTTATAGCGTATATATATAGAATAAGCGTATATATATAGAATCCAATGTTTTTTAAATACATACACAATGTTTTTTTCATAAAATTTATTTACACTTGACATTGACCGGCCTCCATGTGCGTTGCGCGTGCAGTATGTGGCACAGCACAACCGGTTCGATTCCCGGCTGACTGACACACTGAGCCCGGACCCGATTGGTCATTGCTCTTCGCTTCACATTCACTTTACTTAATGTTAATATATTTTTAAATTTTATTATTTGAAGTATAATTGACACCTCGGTGGCGCAGTGGTAAAGTGCTTGCCTCTTAACCGAAAGGTCCCGGGTTCGATCCCCGGTCGGGTTATGATGGAAAATGATATTTTTCTGATTGGCCCGGGTCTTGGATGTTTATCTATATATGTATTTGTTATAAAATATAGTATCGTTGAGTTAGTATCCCATAACACAAGTCTAGAACTTACTTTGGGCCTAGCTCAATTTGTGTATGATTTGTCCTAATATATATTTAATGAACGCGGTGTGTAGTTCCCGCCATAAAATTCGACCAACACTGAATGTTATACAATTTTTTAAATAGTCATTTTTCCTATCGAAAAAACGTTAATGTTATAATAGTGTTTAGGTACCTACATAGATATTTACATATTAATTCTGTATAAAACAATAAGTACCATTCGTCTGACCCACTGAACTTAAAACGACGATTCAAAAGGATACCTTCCACTGTTTCATTTATTTGTAACAATACAATAACAACTGTACCAGTTATAAATGGCGATAAATATAGCAACCGTTTCTTTTCGTTCAATGATTGCCGTGATTCACCATGATAGTCTAACTACAAATAATCTATGCGAGACTGTTGACAGGGTATTTATCTGATTGTCTTGTACGAACAAACGCCTGTACACATGGATTTAGAGACTAGCGGCGCGTTATGGCTTCGCTCGGATTAATCCACAATGAAAAAGTAGCCTATGTTCTCTTGTACTATTGAAGGGTTAGTCTGTCTCTGTGGCAAAAGCCGCCTAAACAAAAACAAAATTACAAACCTTTTTTCTTTATAATATTAGTATGGATGGGAGACAACAATGGTTACCGAAAGATATTTCACTTTCACACTTCTCAAGTTTCGGTTCGGTTCATTCATTCGGTTTCTTTCTCATCCCGTTGGGCGTCGAAGCCCAGGGTCCGCTTTCCTAGTTAATTCGAGATGAGAAAAGCCGAAAAAAATATTAGTCTCGTTAAATAGTCTGATAATTAAAACTGTTATTTTTAGTAGTACAATATTCCTTTCAAAATATGTCCAACATTGAAAATTATACGGTTGCTTAGGTATGTCAGTCAATATACCAAATCAACTACAAAGTATACATAAGTATCTATGATGCAACAGGTGAACAATTGGGGTGTACAGTACACTATACAATTTACATAACAAAGCAACGCAACGCCATAAGAAAATATCTTTACCATGAAGATTGAATGTTACCAAATGAAGTTGCAAGTATTGCACACTCAATAACTTATATCGCGAGGGAGTTGTTCAACTCACAAAAAGAGCTATGTAACTCAGTGATATTTAAAAAAAGTGGCCAAGCGCGAGTAGGACACGCCGATGAAGGGTTCTGTCACCGCACAACACTATACACACTTTACACTAATTTACAAAATAAAAAATTACTTTATTACTTTCACACCCGATTATTTGGGTGTAGTTCAGTGTGTGGCCTAAGAATTATCGAACATTTGGATTTAGTTTATTAAAGTTCAGAAGCCATGAATATTTATATTTTTATGAAGATTAAAGTTTAATTAATGGTCTGACAACTAGGGACACAGAAAAGCAGACGCCAGGCTCCGACGTTCAACGGCTGAGGAAGAAACCGGGAAAACGCTCAGATGAAAGAGAGAGAGATAGATATAAAGGGCAAAATCATCCTTTTTTTGAGGTTGAACCATTTATTTTTATCATAGGTCTCCTTGGAAACTTAAATTCTCCCTATTCTGATACAAGAGATATATTTTTGCTTTGTGACAAACTACAATAAGTACCCATTACAGTACGGAACCCTAAAACTACATTGTAGTTGCCTTCACGGCGAGTACTCTCATTTTTTCATTGATGATGATTGCCCATCGCCGATTTCAAGGAGTCAACGCTCGGATGGCTGTCATCGAGAGAAAAGCGGTCAAGTGTGAGTTCCCTCCCTGCAGAAATTACTCAGAATTATTCAACAATCGCGTCGTTAATTGGACTGAAATCTAAATTTTGTTCTACTTGGTCTATCTGGATTTTAGACTAGTTTAAGACTTTTTTTCTAGAAGTCGTGAGTCTTTTTACAGATCACGTCTTACGGGGAAGACAGAGCCATGAGTGGCGAAACTCGAGGGCCACGTTTAGCTGGTTTATCTGTTGAATGGACTCTGAAATAGTGACAAATTGCTATCCCTTCACTCAGAAGTAAAATGTCAATTTCTATAGCTCTATCCCTTGATTAACTTTTACATTCTGCGCGGAAGGAGAAGTAGATGGTATATAACCTATGTTTCTCTATCGGTATCAGACTAACACCAGAACTTGTATTGATTTACAAACTTCATTTTTATCAGCTCGAAGCATATATAACATTGCACAAAACGCTACTGCCTTCCGTTACACTCGATAAAATATTAATTAAATTTAACGGCTTGACCCTTTTCCTAAGGTATATTGATAAATTGTGACAGGTGAATAAACAGCAAATCTAATAAATTCCTCAGCAACAGTTTAAAAAAAATATTCGCATCGAAAAAGCCTTGAGAGGATTTGCACAGAGATTGTCATACGCCGCAATTGGTCAACGGCTCGCGGCGTGAAGAACCTTGCCATAGTTCACACTGGCCGTGTTTACTACTTCAATTTCTTGCAATTTACTGTTGGCCGTATTACGAAATAGTTCCACAACGGCTGGTGATTGGGCGTGTGGGTTTTGGTCTGAATTCCGAGACTAGAAACTAGTTAAATGCACCGCTAGGACTTTAATTAGGTATGCCTAGTTTGAGTAGAACTTTTGAACTGCATTGCAAGTATCTCGTTTACAATTTTTAGTCTCACTTATTGATTTCGGTGATTTGCTTTGTCATCTCTCACATGTTCGTGTGTGTGTTCCCAATTGCATTCACGGCTGTAGTGCCCGAAGAAGCATCTCTCTCATCCTTGCGTATAAATGCTCTTAAAAGATGAGGGAGTAGACACCTTATGTGCTTCAGATATCATGAATATGTAACCTTTCCGGTTACATACTCATCTGTGGCGCCTCAAAATCCTGGATCCAACAGGCTACGGTGCAAGGACTAAGTATATCATAAAACTCGATATAATTGAAATCTCAATGTAATGAAGAGTTTCAGATCTTTTATAAATAAAACCTGTTCTAGCACATAGGGTCCATATTATTGCGACAATGTCCTCATGAGTGCACCCCAGAAGTAGGGTTTAGGCTCAGCATTTTACTAGTTTCATCTCAAAAGTCTGAAACCCATCTAATAGTAAAATAACTCATATCTGGCGCAAGCTTAAATTTGCGCTCGATCGCTCGATTTTAGACTAGAAAAATACTGGGTGAAAACTCATCCCTGGTGACCACATATCGAACCTGCCTCAACACACGTTGACAGCGAACGACTTCATGTGTTCGCACGCGTGCCGTGCGCGTCTGTACCAAACACCGACACCACGTGGGTAACAGACACGCCGATAACAACATTTTATTTTTTAATTTTAATTATGAAATATAATCTATATAGTATAAAGAAGACAACCTGTGACTGTAGCTGACAACATCTACAGTCACAGGTTCGCTTCTTTAACAGCGGGGTAAAAGAGTAAATGGTCAATCTGGTAGTGGCGTCGTGAGGTTCCCTCTATTATGGTTGAGCTACGCGATAGCTGTCTCATGCGTCAACTCGTGAACGGGTGCTGCCGGAGGGAACTGGTCATCTCGTTTCTCATATATATTTATGTAAGTTAATTGTGTTTCACATCGATATATATATATATATATATTATAATCAGCACTCGTATCACAATCATAACCTGTTTTAACCTGTCATTCCGAAATGCCAGTAGTTTGTAGCTTGTGAGAAATAACTATAAATATAAAAATTGACGAGAAAAAATGCCTTTGAAGGTCTAATTTCTGAATAAATGATTTGAATTTGAGTACAAATGCATCTAAATAGTTTGCACTACTCTGTAATAATAACCATAAAAGGCAACGGACAACGGACAACAAGATTATCAAAACCATTATAATCAACAAAAGATCTCACACTTGACTATTTGTTCTTCTCTCTTACCCCGAAATACTACAACATATATCCATACTTCGAGAAAAACCATGGAGTTTAATTCATTCACAAATCCAATCGGACAACACAGTTTGTGCCACGTGCCTCATTAGCCGAGCGTGCTCGCTCGTCAAAATGTTTTTACAACATTTTCTTTTCCCATTGTGGGAAAGGTCTGTTGTTGTATCAGCACGTGGTCGAGTACTACTAGTGCCGAAAGCCGTGCTAATATGCTATACAAACGCAGTTTTGAGTATTATTATATGAATAAGTGTCTGTGAATGAATTTTCTAAACAAATACATTTTTACTTTGACGACTTTTTTCTGTACGTGTAAATGTTATTATACAAGAGTTTCTCTCGACTAGATGTATCTCAGGATTAAAATTCGAACTCTCGAGAAAAATTTTCATCTAGTACCAAGTGAACAATGATGACAAAGTCCAAGAACCTTATAATATCCTGATTAAGGAATTAATGTTCTACGAGTATGTTTATGAATAACTAGCTGAATAGCAACGCATGCGTGGAAAATTTTTATGCAGTTTTCGCACGGAAATCTGAAAATTGAAGTTTCTATTTCATACATATTTGAATATTTGTTCAGTAAGTAAATTACACGGAATATAGTTGGAACTAACCGTGCCCACAACTTCGTTTTCGTACGGTTCGAAATAAGTAAATTTTTTTTTACATACAAGAGTTTGTTGAACTTATCTATGAAAGACAGAGTATCTACTGGACTGATTTGAAAAAAAATCTTTATATTCTATTATTAGGTTATTACGAGGAAAGATATTTCATAAAAATAACTAATTGATCTTACTTAAAACCTTTCCATGTAAATAAAATAACATATCTCATATTAAACTCGTATATATTTTATTTTTTAAGTGACTCTATAAATGACTCTAAAAATAACGGTCTCTAATGCGTGACTTTTAAAGTAGAGTGAAAGTCACAACTGTCATGTGTTAATGTTAATGACAATGTTAATGCTTGACAGAATGTTAATCTCTCGGTACATTATATTGAAAGCCGCAATCTATCTAGATATGAGCAGACGAAGTCAACTCAAGGTAATAACCAGTTCAGCATTAACAGTACTCACTTCCTTAACATTAAGTAGATATGTCAAATAAAAATTAATAAAAATAAATAGCTACAGATAATAAATTAAAATTTATTTTTTAAATTATAACTTTAATTATAGAACCAAACGAAAGATATACTTTTGTTTGTGTATGCTGTATGAGCACTAATAATTTTCAAATTGACTAACATTACGGCAATTAAAATATAAATTAAATATTTTACGGGGGTGGCAACAGGCTCAACAGAGGTTTGTGGAAAAAGGAAGGGGCGGCCTTTGCCTATCAATGGGCTAAAAAAAATTTTTTTTTCCAATTTTTATATCTAGACGTATTTGTGGCGCTCGTTATTGATATAATTTTTGCCACTGCAATAATGATACCTAAAACATATGTCTCTTTACTTTGTATAAATCGTAATTGCTCTATGAATAAATTATATTGTTATATTATTGTCTAACCAAATTGATGTCTTTAACCAGCAGTGGGATCAAAACGACTAGATTCTAAAGTAAGCCATATTAATTTTAACAATAACGTATCAATTCACAAGTCGGTCGGTACGAATCGATTCGACACTACTCTGTTGTGCAATCGATTACTCAATAGTGATGTACAAGCCGTAATCGGTCTCAATTTCATTCGAATCGAGTTCAAAACATCTCGATTTTTAATAGTCATAATTCTGGTAATTGATTTTTCATTTTCACGTCATAATTTATTTATAGTATGTTTAGTTTACAAAAATAAAGTATTTTCAAACTTATTCGATTTTGTTTTTAATAATTCTTTAATTAGTTGCTTTCAACAAAGTTTATAAATGAAATCTTAAAGAAATACCTGTAACTTTGACAACTTCTTGATCTTGAGATAATGATGACTTCAATTTTAGACCTAAGAAATCAAAGTTTCTTCCTCCAAAATTCTATTACTTTTAGCGTATTTGATACCTGATAGTCACAACATTTTAAATTCATAAACATGTGAAAGTGTGTTTATTTGTTTTCCTTTTTTACGTCAAAACGGAGCTTTGGATTAAAATAATTTATGATGTGGAGATAGTTTGACATACGGAGAGCAGTCAGGGGAATTAGGCCTTTGCCATGGGCTGGTAACGAAATATAATAGTAAAGTACTGCTGTCTTACAATACATTAGAACCTATTGCATTTCAACGTACCAGGGTTGCAACAACAGCAAGGCGTATCGCAGAATACCAATTCTATTCAAATGTATTCACAATAGAGCTCCGACTACGTGTATACAGCGAGGCCCGTTTTATTATATGCTATTACAGTGATTAAATCAACTGAGCAACATTACGAGAACTATTTCGCTATTTCGAGAGCTACAATTTATTTATACATTTTAAAACTCTCTTACAATTTTAATGTAAAGTTTAAATTTGCCTTCTCCATTTCAATTTTAAAAGATACAGGGTTCCTTATGAGATTTTTATTCATCATCATCATCATCGGCAGCCCTCCGTGACGCACTGATGGGCATAGGCCTCTTTCAGTCTCCACCAACCATCTCTGTCCTGGGCCATCGCCATCCAGTTGTTGCCAGCAATTTCCTTTATATCATCGACCCATCTAGACCCCAGATGTCCTACGCTCCGTTTTCCAGTTCTGGGGTACCACTCAGTTACAGCTTTACTCCACCTTTCATCATTCCTTCTAGCCAGGTGCCCAGCCCAATTCCATTTTAATGTCGCGACTCTGGAGACCACGTCTTGAACTTTCGTTCGGCGACGTATCTCCAGGTTGCGAAGTCGATCTTGTCATTTGATGCCGAGCATCCATTGCCGACTCGTTCCATGACCCTTTGCGCAACCGCAATCTTGTACATCGTTCCTTTTGTAAGAGTCCATGTCTCGGCACCATAGGTGATAGTAGGGAGGACACACTGGTTGAAGAGGTGGGTTTTTAACCTTTGTGGTACTTTTCTATTTTTTAATAACGTCTGCTAATTTACTGAGTGCTGCCCATCCCAGCTGTGTACGTTGATCAATCTCTTATATCTTTGTTTTTTGTCAAAAGATAAACAATGACCAAGGTTAGTATATTTGTCAACCAAATATTTGTCTCACCATGAACTACAAGATTTTTATTCACGGGAGTCAAATTGATATCAATTACAAATCTACACGAGACATATTGGCATGTATTCCTTTACAATAGCATCACTATTTTAATGTTAAATATAGTGTAAACGAACTAAACTATTAATACTAGTAGGGTTCTTTAGTGTAGAGTACCGGACCGTGGACCGGTAAGATACTATACCGGGAAAACACTCAAATAAGTACTAGTGTTTGAGACCGAAAGCAAAAACCGGTTTCAATAATGTAATAATATTTACAATTATTTGATAGTTGTCCTTTTCCTCTTATCAAGAGGTTCTAAGTAAATGAAACGGGTATCAAAGATTCTGACGAATTGAATGGAGCTTCGTTTACCAGATAAAGATCACCTGCAAATAGAAAACAGGTTTAGATGACGTACGACCTCGCGTCTTGGAACTAGATGATTGTAGACAGACGTTTGCTAAACGTGCCAGGCATGCTCAGAAAATGTTCATATAGTTCAGTTAAAATAAAAAATATTTTCTATCAAATTCCAGTCAAGACTGTAAACGAATGATTTCCGATTCGTGTACGATTTAGAAAATACTAGTAGCGCCTTCGAATTCGCACGCGTAATATTTAGCTGACATTTTTAATTTCAACAAAATAAACCATTTTTATTAAGAACAGCGCTATAGCAAATAAATACTTACAAGTGAAATGGTATTCTATAATAATAACAATATACCTAAATAACATAATAATAAATAAGGCATGGAGAAGAATTAGGTACATTTGAATTATTTTTATAATATTAGTTTTTTTAATAACGAATAAGTAAATACATATAAGAAGATACTATATATATATCTCGATAAATGAAACTTTTTTTTTATACTACTTGTATTTCTTTTCCCATTCTAGGTATTTCAAACTCAAACATTTTTTGCACATTTAAATTGTTAAAAAAATACCGGAATTAACGTTATGCTTAATTTAGCTATTCACCGATTGTAATTAAGTTTCATTTTTTCTCCAAAATGTCTCTATTATTTCCAGTTATTTCGACAAAAACGGAACAAGGTTGGTATTATTTGGTAATACTTAGCAGCTGAAGCGCAGAGAATCATTGGGACAAAAAATCTTACAATCAAAGTTATGGATGATTTGAGTGAACGCTCTGCTGGCCGTTTACAAATAGGGCCTTGGGCTCAGGCGACCCTAGGAGCCGGAGCAGACCCACTAATGCGTAAGTCATTAGATTTTCAAAATTGTTTTTTAAATAACGAGGCAGTTGTGTTAGTTATCATGAGATCAGATGGCTGTGTTATTTGCCAACACACGAAAGCCACTGCCCTCCATAAGATACCTCTTCTCGTGGATTGTAACATTTATTTAACAGTTTATGTACACGGAGTGATAAGACAGAATAGTAAATATGAAATATACATAGGCTCTACTTATTTCAAATGATTTTTTTTCAACCGTCCCTTGAGAGGAGATTCCACACTATAAATGTCGTATGAGGCGATTCAAGGATAAGAACAGCGTTGACAGCTGATAATCAACTACACTGCTTCAGCATTCTCAAAGAGGGTTTACGTGAAATGGCTGCTATGTGTGAAATTCACAATCGAATCTTCAAAACTGTTAAGATATGTTTACGCTGATCTTTTACAGCGGGGGAAGCCGCAGGCAACAGGTACTCACGGATATAAGGTCTTATACCTTAATACTTTGTGCTGTGGCGTGGCCCTCATACATGGATTGTGCAACTCAGATGGAGCATCACATATGTAGGTCACGATTCTCATACGCGCTGCATACTAATGAGTGAGCGCGCCATTACTGGCGATGTTTGAAATAATGGTTCATTGATGTTGTGCAAATAGGACTACACACTTATGTTTGTTAGGCATTTGATGATGTTAATAAAGTATCTAATTACTATTTAAACAACATCACATGTGCAAGAAAAACTGCTCATTTGGAAATGATATACGTTTACTTATTTTATAACTGGCTGATGCCCGCGTAGCCGCGTAGCAGTTCAGGCAAGTTTTCAACGAATACCTTCAATTGTCATCGAAACTTAGCCCAAACTGTTTCCGCCTTCAGGTACGTGGAGGTACTCCCAGCTTATGTTATAATAGTAGAGGGTAAATATAAGATTAACTTTATTAGAGAACTATAATATGGTTACTTATTTAGACGTAGCAGTTGTGCGAATTGTTATTAGATTTGTAAAATCGTTAAATTAATCTTTTTTTAACACTTTCGTGATTTACCTCGTGATTGTATCAGACCTTTTTATCCCAATATTCCCTTGGGAGCGACGCGCGTCGCCCCTTTGGGAACCCTATGTCCTTCTCCGTACTTAAAACTACTTGTATGCAAAAGTTTAAGAACATTGGTTTAAATAGCGTGAAAAGGTAACAAACAAACAAACTTACTTTCACATTTATAATATTAGTTAGATTTATTATGTCTGTGGATTTGGAGCAATTACTTCATTCCATCATAACTAGGTTGCATCACGTACTTACAGAAACTTGGTTGAAGAGAAGGATGCTGCTGCCGTCAGAGTCTAATTGGTCGTAACGTAACGGAGTTAACTGCGGAACAACTCGCCGACCATGAACACCCTGGAGCGGAGACCGGTTTGATTGATGCCGGAACTATATGCATCAGTTTTTATTTATCACGTGCTCGAAGCAACAAGTCTAGGGCGGGGGAGAAATGATCAGAAATATCTGCGAAATAAACTGAAATTAAATTCATTATTGTGTAGTATGTTCATATGTCATTAGAAGAAAACGAATCGCCTCCATGCCAACCAAAATAGGACGCAGAGCAACAGATTTCACCTAGTAGTAGATAATAATAATAAATAAATAACTCATTTGTTATGTACGTGTCAAAACTCCTCCAGTGTACGTAATGCGACTATGTTGTTAAATGTCATCATCGAGTCGATTCGAAGTGAGACGCAGCGAACCAATCACATTGCGCCATTGCGTCGCAACGACAACCACACCGTAATGCGATTGGTTCGCTGCGTCTCACTTTGAATCGACCCGATAATGACCAGTGAAATGCAAACCCGCACTAAGCCCTAAGTACGGTGGGCAAAATTAGCCGCCTGAGAGCAGAAGAGGTATAGGCATATCAAGGAGTAGATTGCGGGGTGACCTCAACAAATTGAAAGATTTTGAAAGAAAAGGCCTGACAGATGGGTGAAAAAATAGGGGGCATTGCTGAGTGTCCACCTTTGGCAAGCAGTGGGATAGTGGCAGTCACCAGAAGATTAAATTAAGATTAAAATATTCTGATAGCAGCGAGTTCAACACTCGTTCTAAAGCTTGTAGTTGTAACAAATAGCTCGTAAAGTATTCATAACGCAGTCAGTATTTTTTTCTGCAAACAAGTAAATGCCGTATTATTGTGAATATACATGGCTATGTTATTTAAGTTTAATATGAATCAAGGTCCTTGACTTTAACTTTGACACAGAAAATGTACTCGATTTAAAATGGTTAATTTAATGTATTCAGCCGCACGTGTCTCCATAACTGGTGACCTATAACTGTTGTTGTTTATCTCCAAATACATTATACTAAGAAATTACTTGTATAATATAGTGAATACTTTATTTATTTTGTTTTGTTGGCAACAGTTTTACAACTATGCCATATGTTCCTTGTGTATTTGTAACTAAAATTTGTACGTTTTCTTTAGAAAATAAATAAGGAAATAAAACAGTATATGTCACTAAATACTTGATATAGCTAAACTAAATCAAACATATATAATATAGCTAAACCAAATAAGTATACTTAGTGATAAATAATGCAAACAAATGTGTAAGTTGAAATAAGATAACTGGAACTTCTGTAAACTATTTATTCGTGGAAATATGAGAACATGCTGTATTTAAGAAGAAATCAGCCTGTATGAATGACACGGTGGTATCTCCACGCTGCTTGGACACACGCTATAGCTGATGAGAGGGTGAGCGCGTGCCTCTAATTGTGAAGAACGTCATAATCACACAGTGACGGTTACTATAAACACACCATTTAGAGAGTATACAGAGCGAGTGATTACAGATTTTATTTTAATACACACTGCAAAGTTTTGAATTATAACTAAACTATAAGTATAATTATAGGTATAACGATTTTTTTTTCGTATACATACAGTCAATGAGTACAAAGAATTTGATATAGTATTTGGAATGATCAAAAAAAAGTCTACATAGTGTTATATCATTTAATGCATGACGATTGACAATGTTCAATATTTAAGTAAATGGCATCTAGCTGCCCCGATGCTTGCTGCGCCCTTGCAGGGCGTCACCTGTACTTACTTATTGTCTATGTAACATCTAACATTTCCACTTGTGACATTGCAATAAATAAATCTGAATCTTATATTTGGATTCATTTAGAATCTTCTTAAAATCACTAAACAACTAAATAAAATATATAACATTCTGTATTGTGAAAGGTTGTCAAGAAAATTTATATCTGCGGTGTCATACACTTGTATGCTTTATTTATTTAAAGTATAAACAGCAAATTAATGCGCTGCGCTCATCCTCACAATTAGATTGCTTCTACTAGAACTTTTGATCAGGCGATAATAGCGTGACGAATTCATTCTTAACCAAAAGGAGAGATGAGTTGGAAGGAGACTTATTACAATACAAAGAAAAAGTATAGTGATTCCGTAACTTTATTTAACTTAATCAGGCAATTTACACTTCAATTAAACAGCCGAAAAAGCAAAATTGAGTAGAACATCATCGATTGGTCACCTTGCCATCTCGCAACAATCTGAGACCAACAAGGTTATTGAACCCTGAAATAGGTAGTACGTGTCGACATTTACATTTTAGGGATCCGTAACTCATAAAGGTTAAAACAGGAACGCTTTAGGATCACTTACTTGTCCGTCTGCCAACGCACTTTTATCAGGAACGCTTAAAATCAACATGTTGAAATTTATATCGAACTAGCGGCCCGTCCCGGCTTCGCACGAGTAAAAACATAATAAATTATACACCTAAACCTCCTCCTTCCTCAGGATCACACTATCTATTGGTGAAAACCGCATGAAAATGTAGTTTTTGAGTTTATCGCGAACAGACAAACAGACACGGCAGAGGACTTTGTTTTATAATGTGGAAGGATAAAATAAAATCATTTACGTAGCATATTTTGCAATTTTAGGCAATTTTCAATGGAATCCCAGCCTATAGATACCTACTTACACTTAGATTTTTCCCATTATTTGTATAAAAAGGAAAAATCCAAGTGTACATAAAATAGGTGAAATTTACGGACCCATCGCTGCGCGAATCCGACTCGTACTTGACCAGCCTTTTCTTAATAAAATCTCTGTCGATCTCTTTAAGTGATTCACAATAATAAATGGTCATTCGTTTCGCATAGCTTATGCAGCCCAGGAGTGCGTAGTATACATAATTAACTATAATATATACCTACATAATTACATATATTGGAAAGCGTTTATTCTATAAATTAATTTTAGGTAATTATCGATAGGTAGGTAAATAATTATTATAAAATATATTACATATTTTACACCGAAACCTATTAGATAAATGCATAATTATGTAGCTTTTACAATAGGCTATATGTCAAATCAGATACTTTTTTTAAATGTCAAAATTTTTTATGGTGCGTCTATAATAGCATGTATTGTCACGGATTTTGGAGTCAAACAGCATTCCTATAAAAAACAGTAAGTTTCGTAATTATTAAAACTGATCAATTAAAGTGACATTAATTATCGTGTTTGATTAAATTAAATACCTTCATATTTTCTATTATTTACCCAGTCGAGTGGCCAATTAGATACGGCACAGTTTATATTATTGGCATTTATTTTTTTTTATTCAGTTCAACATTAGGTGAACATACTAAGGTACACTTTTTGAATATAAACGATTAAAAAAGATAACTAATTTTTCGAAATAAACAGAAACCTAACATTATGTTTTTGTCAATATCACGAATTCTAAGCATCGATCAAACCTGTATAAGAATTTAACTTTGACAATCTGCTATACAACTGTTAATACCGCATCAAATACCATTCAGTAGTTTTTGCGTGATGCGCGAATACAGACAAACAAAAACTCGAAAAAAAAAAGTTTTGGCTTCTATCAGTCAATATTTGTTTTTCATTAATAACTCCTTTGACAGTTTTATTATATACAGTACAGTTACAGTTTTATTATATGTATACTATGTATAGATAATATTGTATTGATTGTCTATCACAATAAATCTGTACTCCTAGTATTATTTTTAGCGAACAAGTTTCCCTTTCATGAGTTTTTTGCATACAATGGCTGGTTCGAGAAGGCCACTCAACGCCAATACAGCAGCACAATAATACCTACAAAACTTTCCTATGCTATGCACGACTGAGATTAATCCTGTTATCTATAATATTATCTTCTGTAATATTTATACTTCTATTCTCAAATTATAGAGCTGAAAGATTTGTGTCAATTTTTGTTTGTAACAAAAATATTTAAATATATGATCGATTTTTCTTAACATCACGAATACAGGCGAAGATTCATCAATTATAGTAAAAGTGTCAATATGAATTGATAGAGGGGAGAACTTCAATATCTGATTTCTTTAGTGGGGGGTGATTATTGTAGAAAAAAAACTAGCTGTAGCCCGCGTCTCCGCCCGCGTACGCTCCATTGGGAGAAAATCATGGGACCACAAGAAAACAGTAGGGGATTGTATACTGACGTTAATGCGAAATTGATAGAAATTATTTAATCTTAACACAGAATTTTATTCCGTCACAACCAACTCAGGCAAGGTATACACGAAGATGGCGTTTTTCTAAGAAGTTTTAAACACAGTTTTAAATAAGAAGTCGAATGCCATTGTTTTTAAATGTTTTTGTCCTGTTCCAACAAAGATGTCTTTCATTTTCATTATTATTCTGGATCCCTATAGAAATGAGATCGTAAACATGTTCGGAATCATTGGCAGTACCGGTACATGAGTCAGTTGCATGTAACCTGGTTACCGCAGGAGCACCGGCGACCTGGATACCAGTCTAAGAAGTTATTATGTCCACATGTATTAAAGCCACTTTGATGTAATGACACTAACGTTTACCAATAACGGATGTAAAATAAATGTGGGCTTATTATGAGGCTAGATTAGTACTTAGAATTCTAGATGTTACCGGCTTTGTGCAAAAAAGTAACCATACATGGATTTACTTCAGTTTCTTCCCAAAAAATCTTATGCAAACCAAGTCAGAAGATAGGTTGGGTTGTAACAGCGCTCCTAATCATATGGGCGTGCCTCAGGGCTCCATTATTGGTCCTTTTCTATTTCTACTTGCGCCAGACTAAAGAAACTGGGTGTAAACCCATCTTTGAGCCTCTTCAGATCTACACACCAAAAATAACCGCAAAATTCTCCGTTTTAACTTGAATGAAAGACAAACAAACACTTTCATTATAATAATATGTATTTTTGTTTAGGTCGATTATTTTTTATAACAATCATTAATTCTTGGCTAGGTTGAGCCTTTTTTATGAATCATTAGTTGTATCTATCATTATCTCAATTCAAATCTCTAGCTTAAAGCCGAATGTCCACCGCCTCCTCGAACTTGACTCGCATAGCTTAGCAAGATTTGTTATATGGGTGTGCATCCACCATCGAATTCTATACACACGCTAGTAAGGTGGCCAGAAAATGTCCGTTGCCGGAAACTTACCTCAAAAAATTCTGGAGATTTACTAAAGAAATTCTGATCTGGGAATTTCTTAATATATATTTTCAAAAGAAACTTTTTTCTATGCTACTCGATGAAATCCGTATGGAAGCCTTGCTCAGCAATGTAATATAGGAAACTGTCTGTGCGAACTAGTTAGTTCATAGTGGATTTTAGCTTTAAGGTACCTAAAGGTGAAGGGATTTTTGCACTGCGAATCAAGGATATACAATCAAATAGTTTCCTAAAGCCGACAGATCAATCAATGGTTTATAAATTCAATTTGATTTGAGAGACCCGATGTAATATAATCATAATTATTATTTTTTTATAATTGAAATAATAAGTTAATGAGAACTAGCTGTTTGTCCTAGAGATTAATTGACGGCAGTTTCTGTGGATATTTAATTGACGATCAATTTTAAAAACACACATAAATTGCGTCAATATATCTTATAAAATTACGACGAATTATTATATAACCACGAAATAATGAAATAAATAATATGACAAAATACGTATAGTAGATGCGTAACTAAAAAAAATCTGTGTTTACAAAACATTTGTATCAAGATATTACTTTTGTAATTAAAACACGTAGATATAGTAGATATAGGTGTTACAATACATTAACACCTAATCACAATTAAACATTAGCCAACATGAATATCAAACTACAAAAAAAATCACGTCGACTAAGCGTTTCCCGCCATCACAAATTTAATTAAAAAACTTTATCGAAGCAAAACATTGACATAAAAGTATGAAACTGAATTAAAATCACGTGTTACGAACCTTTGATGTTGTGATCCGTTAGTAACAATCCACAATATCACTACACAAACGTCACAATAAAAAGTTTGATCACTAGTAAATATATCTATCCGCGTGTACTCGTCTGGCCAACACGTCCGCTCGCCTCGGCGTACACAAAGCGACTGAATTCAATGTGGGTGGACCAACACTGGTCAGACGACACGCACGAGATAATGATTGCAATATGCTGTAAATTAAAATGGAAACAGAATGGAAATTCAATGAAGGGAAAATGGAAACCCAACAGAAGTAATTTCAGGCCCATGATACGAGCTTAGTAAGCGCGTGTTATGGGCCCACTAACACAGACATCCAAAGCCGCCGATATGTGAAATAATGTGTTCTAATATTTTTAATATTATGGATTCTTATGCCTTACGTTCATATCGCATTGTATTATTACATAATTATGATAATCTTCGTTCGACCGAGCAACTCTGTTAATCTTCATCTACCTACACTGAACTAAACTTTTACACGAATCACTATTATTGAAAGTTTGTGGGATAATCTTTGTAACATCTCGACCGATTTCCAAAATGCTTTTTCCAACCAGTTTCCTAAGTAATAAAGGGTATATTTATTCTGATATTCCCACGGGAGCGAACCCCGTGACGCAGCTAATGTGTGGTAAAGAGGTGATATTATCACCTTGTTTTACAAACCTTATCAGCGCGCAGAAAAGTTATGGTTACCTATACCTTTTCTGCACATGAAATATGTTGTGTCCGCACAGAGCGATGTTAGAAAACGAATAAATCGCGTGTACACAGTGTGTTTGTCAATAAATTATGCGTAAGAGCGCCGGACTGCAAGAAAGCGTGCGGAAAATCTCGTTTCTTGTGGCGGGATGGCTTCAGAAAATACTCTAACATTACTTTTCGAGCAGTTGTGTAAAGAAGACATTTTACTCATGTTAGGTTTTCATAGATCAGGTGACCGCTGCAGCCGCGCTGTCATTAAGATCCGTCAATTTTCTTGCGCAAGGAATCATTTCCAAAATCAATCATTCATAAAACTGACATTACCACAGTACAGATTAACTATTATAAAGTAAAAATAATAGAACTAATTCTAGTCTTTGTTAAAATTTGAAAAATTGTAATTACATCACGGCCGCAGCGATAGAAACGCTCTGAAAAACACCCATCAACAAAAAGAAAGACTTAATGGGTTAATTAGACAAAATTTTTGTTTAGGTCGATTTGAGTAAAACGCAATATTATTTAATAGGCTTGTCATTTGTTTCAGAATGTTTCAATATTTTGCCCTGCTGATATTGTAATCACCTCGGTAACCAAAACTCCGTTTCTGACTTCATAAATTCGTGCAAATAGACTCATTTTACATAGGACTTGAAAGACATATTTAAACAGTGCCCGCCATAAAAGTTTCTTCAAGAAGGCTGTCGAGCCATTTGTAGAAATAAAATAAATATATATTATCACGTCATTTATTCAATCTCAAACAAACCATTTTTCACAAGTACAGTACGTAAAGTGCTTTATCCTATCACTAGCTTGTAATAAATAAAACAAGAGGGTTGCATAAATTATCGGTGAAACATATAAATAACCATGTAAATGTAAACAACTTCATTAACAAAAAAAAACAATCAAAACAATTTAGCCCTTTTGATAAACAATATAATTGAAAAATTGAGAAAAGTTTTGAAAATTTCATCAAAGAAAAAGATAAAAAAATTAAAAAGTGAAACAAAAAAAATCTATACAAAATTCACTGCTTCAATTGAAATTATTTATCAAAGGGTTTGCAAAACATGAGTGGACACTGGAATTGATAAAACCACTCGCTATTTTACCAATAAATTGTCGTCTTGTTATTACGATACTAAATTATTGTCGCAGCATTCTTATTGTGATAGTTCTAAAGGAATGTATAAAGGTTCGTCAGGTAGAATTTTATTTTAAAGCGAACGTAGTATAGACATGTTCAATTTTTTTAAGAATATCTACCTTTTAGACGTAGACAAACACATAATATGTATAAAGGTAACCGACCACTAATCGACTTAAAAAGCGTAACTGCTTGAGATTACTCACAAAGAACTAAGAATTAAACTTTAATTAACCATTTATTTAATTAACATCTCCAAAAAAAGAATCCAATGTATTTTTTTTTTTAAACCAAAATGCATATACACGTATTTCATATTCATGAAAAAATACTTAACAAATTCTGCGTGCGTTTTTTTAAATATTATTTATTTCTATACACAAAATATCAATTTATAACAACAATCTGCAAGGTTGTACAAGTGTAAATGATATCGCGTACCTTTTTGAAAAACATGCGAACCCTCTACGCGTATATTAACAAAACACATGTTAATAGTCAATTCATACGTCAATACAATATTATTTACATTTCTGTGAATACAATAGTAAAATTGTCGAAACAGTAAAATGTTGTATGTACATTCTTATGATCTTTGTATAGTTTACAAATCCACCTTAATTTAATAAAAATATCCAAAAATATATGGCTACTTCACGCTTCACTTACAACATTGGTCGATATATGATAGTTATGTAAAAATTGTCTAAACAATAAAATGTACTTAAAAATTCTGTAAATGGTGTCAAATGCTAATATAAAAATGTACATAAAAAATCGTAAAAGTAGGCACATACTATAAAATCTTTTAGAGGTTCTAGTACTTATATTTTTAACTACGCAATAAATAGGTATTTAGTAAACTTCCCAAAAATATTATAACATTGAGATTTGTTTGTTCAGATCAAAGCTATTCTAGATTTTATTTTCACTTATATCGATCTGATTTTTGAGACAGATAAACGTATCAAATATTATATAAGACATTAATTTACCCACAATGCACATATGCAATTCATAATAATTATGCCGTTGTATTTTATGACTTACTGAAAACATTTTAAGATTGAAAATTAGAAAACGTCTTCACCATTAAAAATACGTTGACTTTAATAAATCATGTCAAAGGAATAAAATCGTGAATATTATTTTTGCCAAATACACCAGTGCACTATTTAGAATGTAAATAATGTTTTAACTTAAATACACTACACACCAAAATCATACAACGAAACACGATTTTTCATCAACATTTGATATTTGTAAATCCGCACGCGACACCAGACGTGAATTGTAAAAACATCAATTAAATATTCAAACACACACTTTTAAAACATGATTCATATAGTCAAAGTTAATACCATAATATTTCATTTTACGAAATTATATTTCTTAATTTCTAAAACCTGTTTTCACTGGTAATATTTACTGAAATTGAACTATATTGTTTTATTTAAACACAACATTAGACATATCAATGGAATATTGAACGAGATTCGTCTGTCGATTAAACTAAAACGAACAAAGGTTCAACAAAAAATGAATAAAATAATTTTAAAATTACATTTGAAATACGCAAGTCAAAACGAAGTTTCATTGTCTAAATTTCATATTATTACAAAAATATATTTAGCTTTGTTAATACGATTAAGTTGGTACCACAAAAAGACAACCGCACATCTACCTACATAAAATAATTGCAAAATCACCGATACTGCCATTGCATCAAGTGAACAACACAGTACAGTCAACAACACAACATGATGTGTTGTTGACTGTACTTTAACACTAGTTCCTACATAGATCACTTCTGTTACTTGTGTATATTATTATGAGAAACTAGCCTATTATTTCTCGCAATACAGAATAAATACTAGGTATAATCTCGCTTAGGATATCTGTGTATATGAGAAACACGCCGGTACTTTAACGCTAGTATATGAGAGCTATATATATGAGAAACTCGAAAATTATATCTCATTACACAAATCAAATTCTGAGAATGAAGTGTGTATTGTATATGTGAGAAACACGCAAACATAAAAAGTCGGTGTTAAGAATAAAAATACAAAGCGGTGTGGTTTTCTCGCACGAGAAAAACATCGACGGCAGTAGCTATATCGTGCAGCTACGCGAGATACAGGTATTTTAAGATAGATCACTCATATTACCTATGTATGTGAGAAACACGCCTATCAGAAAATCGAGTATTTTGAAGGCTTATGCTCTCGCATTCAACAGAAACATAATCAAGTCCAAGACAACTAATGTCAAGAATAAAAAGTGCACCCAGTGACATGGTTACCTCGCACGACCAATATTACCTGTATATATAAACCTATTCCATCTCATAACAACCAAAAATATATACATATATATCAGATGAGAAACATACCTAATACATCTACCAAAACGAAATAAACTCACAGAAAAAATAAGTGTTATGAGTAAAAAGTCAAGACAGCGGCGTGGTTCCCGCGCACGAGCAGCACGCGGTCGGCGGCGGTGGCGATGGCGTGCAGCCAGGCGAGGTAGAGCGGCGGCGGCACCACTCCGCGCCGTCGCGGCAGCGGCAGCGTCACGCACACGAGGCGCGCGCCCGCCGACTGCGACACGATCAGCTCGCGCAGGCGCAGGTGCCGGTGCGTGCGCTCGCGCGCCGCCGCCAGGTCCGCCTGCGTGATGCCCGCTGCGGGGTGGCGTTTGCGTTAGATAACCATTCTTAGCGGCCATTCTTCATTTTAAGAAAACTTATTATAATGGGCAAAGAAAGACGTGCTGGTAGACTCAACAGAGTGGAACACCTGTTTCGCCTGGTGATGGATAGGTATAAGTTTGCGGAATTGACGGCACTACAAGAATAAGAAACCCGCATCAAAATCCATCGTGTCGTTGTAAAAATCTAAGCATACATAGGGACTGACAAACATCGGAAAGCGACTTTGTTTTATACTATGTAGTGTTAGTGATAGTCCAAAGTGAATAGGCATTTTTTGAGTTAACATCCTGGACCGTATCTTTGCTTTCGATCAGGCTAGATCAAAATGAAACTCACTCAAATTAATAATAATGACTTTTGTGAACAAGAAAAAATATATAGATACTCACTATGTTCGTTACTGTCATCGCTCGTCTTAAAAGGCGCTATGAGCCTGTCGAAATAGGCGAGTGTGGAGTCCCGCGGCCGCTTGGTGATGTCCGGGATCATCTTCAATGCGGAGTAGTCGATCCGGAACTTCGATAGCAGCGACGCCATACTGAAAGATAGTCATTTTACAAACTCTGGAATAAAAAGCGAAAATTTGAATGTCTTAACAAAAAAAAAGCAGAGCAACTAACTTTCTCTCTTCGATCTCCATCTCAGTGTTCTTGTTAGCGAGAGTGAACACGCGCAATGGACTCGAAGCCCACGCTCGCCGCGTCGACAGAATATACGGCAGAAGGAGGGTCAAACCTGAGTAAACATATGTTGTAATATAATAAATAAACTTTTGTATAGTACACTGTATAAATAGAGACAAATTGAGTTATTGTAAGTTTAAGACGTGGTCTATTAATTAATTTATTTATTTATTTACGAACAACTTTTACATTGTGTCTCCAGAGTCGCTACATTAAAATGGATAAAGCTGTAACTGAGTGGTACCCAAGAACTGGAAAACGGAGCGTAGGGGGTCGATGATATAAAGGAAATTGCTGGCAACAACTGGATGGCGATGGCCCAGGACAGAGATCGTTGGCGGAGACGGAAGGAGGCCTATGCCCAGCAGTGGGTCACGGAGCTGCAGGTGGTGATGATGAAGTATACACCGCTAGAAATACACCGCTGAATGTTAATACACCCCCATCATCATAGGCAACTCACCGCCGTCGTCGTAGAGCCACCAGACGTCGACGGTGCCGGCCTGGCGCTTGGTGAACTGCTCCACGGACGTGAACGAGGACGCGCGCCGCGCGCCGCCCGCCAGCGCCCTGCGCACCGCGCCGCCCACGCCGCCGCCCACACCGCCGCCCCCGCCCGACCTACTGCGAGGGCATCAACGATTGCTTTTAAACCGGAAACTGCTACCAGAAAAATATTAACCGTGCTAAATCCCGTTAATTTATTTTATGCAGTTCAAAGCGAGAAAGTTTACAAAACACTACTGCTTACTGCTATCAGAAAACGTACGAAACACGCGAGGAAAAGCGTGAGGTGCTCTCTTGTCCTCGCGTGTTCTTGACTGCAATTTTGGTTATTACGTCGTAGTTGAGTAAGTGTCAGAGCACTGCCATTGATAGGCAGAGTCGTAGGTTCAATCAATAGGTTCCATCCAGAATTACTTCAATTCATTAAAGATTACATAAAATAATACATTGTTTTAAAATTATTACTATCGAAAGTCTTCCTTGGATTGCGCTAGTTTGGCGCGAGATAAACTGTTTGGCATCTACGATTATAGCCAAATGTAATTCTACAATTTCAAATGTTAAACAAATACTACAAATAACATTGTGATGATAGAAACAAACGGTTTTGATAAATGACTTACCTCTCCTCTATGATGGTAGCATCTTTGCTCCCCTGAGCAGCGCCGGGGTCGGCCACCACGCCCGCGCGCCGCAGCTGCGGGGACCCCATCGACACGTCTGATAGACTGCTTCCTGCAGATTTCGTTAAGATTTCTATAATGGATTCCGGCAATCCATCGAATAAATTCGAAAAAATACGGTGTATAAATTAATCGCCTGTTTCACCATTTTCTGATAAACTATCATATTGTAATCTGACAGATAAAACTAACAGTTAGATAAAACTGTGTGATGTGATTGAGTGAAAATTATGTGTGAAACACAATTAACACTTTCAGTAAGGTACATCCAATATACATTAATATGTAAGTTTTGTGTATAGTTAGCGCGTACATGAATATACTCAAAATCATTGAAATTCAGCCACAGTTTCAGCTGCATAGAGATTCATTATATACTTGATATGCGGTTAACTGTATAATAAACTTATATTATTATACTACTGAGCAAGCAAACAGGCATGCGGCCCACCTGATGGGAAGTGGTCACCGCAGCCTATGAGCGCCTGCAACACCAGGGGTGTCACACGCGCGTTGCCAGCCCTAAATAAATTCACGCCCTTTTTGAAGAAGTCCATATTCCACAACCTCAGAATACGCGTAAAGCGAGCGTAAAGGGAAACGTATAAAGCAAGTATAAAGTAAACAAATAACAGGAATGATGATTGACATGACAAGCGACTTACCAACGGAGTGGTTTAGGCTCTCAGTAGACTTGGCCTCTTTGTAGTTATCGCCCATGGACCCTGCAGAGTGGTGAGGTGATCAAAGCGCACATATAAACGGTTAGACTAATGGCAAAATTATTTTTCTATTCGGTCCCAAGATTTGACTGGCAGAGAATGCTATATGGCATTAAATCCACCTATTATTTACTTTTATGGGTCATAACCCAGTCTCCTTATCCATCCATAAGGAAGGCCTGTGCCCAGCAGTGGGGACTTTTAAATGGCTGTTGATGATGATAACTGTTAACTTTTTAAGATTAAATACATTTCCGTTCGTAAAAGTTTCAACATTCAATATCAAAATTTACTATATTTGCCTTTAGTCTCACATTTCTACAAGTTAGAAAATGTTTTAAAAGTAAATTAACAAATGTTTAATTACAAATGGTTGTTATAAACACAGACTAAACTAAATTAGTCACTACCAATGGAGTCAGCAAACATTGTTAACACTTATAACAAATACAATCTAAACGAGTATGCAATTAGGTATACTAAATTTAATTGTCTAATATAAAAGCCTTAAAATTACACCGCTGGAACGAGAAACAGCAGTTGTCTATATGTTTCTCATTAACAGGATTATTTCAAAAAAACTTCACAGTTTTCTCACTTCTTTTGTTTATTCAGTCTTAGCTCCTCTCATATCAAGTAACAATATGCAAACGCGATATACATGGGCGTCTCTGATTGTTATTTGACGACCTCGGTGGCGCAGTGGTAAAGTGCTTGCCTCTGAACCGAGAGGTCCCGGGTTCGATCCCCGGTCGGGTCATGATGGAAAATGATCTTTTTCTGATTGGCCCGGGTCTTGGATGTTTATCTATATATGTATTTGTTATAAAATATAGTATCTTTGAGTTAGTATCCCTTAACACAAGTCTCGAACTTACTTTGGGGCTAGCTCAATCTGTGTGATTTGTCCTAGTATATTTATTTATTTATTTGCTATATTTAATGCCATAGATATTACTTTATCTACAGTCTGTACAGTCTCTAGTACCATTTACCAAAATATTAAACACAATACCTTTAAATTTTCACAATATTTATCTGTGCCACATAAGTTTCTCAGTAAATTTCGTACTGATAGCACTGGGTAGATTTAGGATTTGGCCACTGGTCCAGATCTCCAATACCTATAATTGCTCACAATATTTCTCTTTGCCACTTCAAGTTTCTCGATTAATTTCAGTGGGTAGCTTTAGGATTTGGCCAATATAGTATACATACGTGACATGTTCAAAGGCGTGGTAGCGGCGCCGGGTAAGGCCACGTCCTGCAGGAAGGCCTGAAGGTCGTCATCTAAGGCGTCCGCCGCGAGTTGTCCACCCTCCACTCTAACTAGCGCTAGAGCCATATGAACGTCTAGAGCTTTGCTGTAAGAGGGATTTTACTATCAAGGTTACTAGTTGAATGTTTTTGTATAAAAAAGTCTCAAGTGTCATGCTTTTGACGACAACGAATCCTACCTATACTATTATTATAAAGAGGTAAGCGTTTGTGAGTTTGTATATTTGAGGCGGGTAATCTCCGAAACTACCAAACCGATTTCAAAAATTTATTCACCATTAGAAAGGTACCATTATCCAAGATTGCCATAGGCATATATATTTTATCTCAAAATTCCCACGGGAGCGAAGCCCCGGGCAACATCTAATCCTATTATAAATATATAACACTTACTGCATAACTTCAACATAGTCCACCATGTCCGACCGGTCGCAGGAGACCCAGTCCTCTTTGAAGCCCATCATCAATATGTTTGGCTTCAACTTGCCCAAACCGCTTGTCTACAAAAACATATAAACTAAAAAAAAATGTCGAACACACCAGACCACAGTCTAAAACACCACAACACAAAACAGTAAAAAAAAATAACTTATGAACTTATGAAAAGAAAAAGAGAAAAATATACTTGTGGAAAAAACAAAAGCTACACATTCAAACTAATATCATAATAAAGATTTAACTTGTCATACAGAACATCGTTCTTTGTATCGAACAAACAGTAAAACAGACCTGTATGAGCGCACTGGCGCCATTTTTGAAGCTAGAGTCGTCAACAACGGTGTAGAACGCCTTGATCTTCCTCCTCGTGAACCACTGGTACGCTCGGGACGACAACGCTTCGCGCGCGCGGTGGCTCACCTGACCCTTATAATAAGTACAACCATCATCATCTACAGCCATTTATACGTCCCCGTCTGAGCTCAGGCCTTTCTTATGGATAGATAAGGAGTATTGGCATCCGTACATATTTTAAAAAGAAGTCTCCCTGTAGTATAAACGCGAGAAACTCAAAAACATAACCGACGAATTTTTATACGGTTATTACGGTGTACCAATTGATAGTGCGATTCCGTAGGAAGCTGAATACATTATTATAGTTTGACCCGAGTAAAGCCGGGACGCGACGCTAGTCTAGCTAGACAAAGCGAGAAATACCTTTTACTAAATTTTTATCTTTAATCAAAACTGAGAACGAGAGAAATGTTTAATTATTTATATAACAATATATGTACACAGAGATACAAGAAAGGGACAGACATACACACATATTATCACGCCTGTTTCTCATAAATAGTAGACCGAGACAAGGGATTTTCAGAGACATTGTAGTCATTTTAAGTAAAAGTGTCAGATTATTTAAGTCGTCGATAAATAATTACACACTACTATATATTAATAAACCAAGTAAATGTTTACCTGAACAATATGCCCGCACAGCATCAGCGAAAGCCCCTTGGTGAGGAGATATGCGAAGTCTGTCAAGATAGGCCTCTCCGCCGGGAAACCGGTAAGCACCAGAATTTGAGGCCTGGAGAAA
Source organism: Plodia interpunctella (assembly GCF_027563975.2). Lineage (NCBI taxonomy): Eukaryota > Metazoa > Arthropoda > Insecta > Lepidoptera > Pyralidae > Plodia > Plodia interpunctella. The sequence goes on along the minus strand of NC_071308.1, from coordinate 9,132,410 downwards.
TATTTTTAATGATCAAAATATACCTAATATCCGCCTCGAAGGATCATGTTCGAGAAGGACCATAACTATATTAATTTAGTTCAACTTTATTTTTCTTTATAAATGAATGAGTTTGATGTGATATTAGTCCATGCCACTGAATCTCTCTTTCTCTCTCTCATCATCCGTGTTTTTGGTTTGACACAGGGCTGCGACACCGCGAAGCCCGTGATCAGTGTAAAGGCCGTTGTACATCACCGTAGTAATCAAAATTAGATGTTTAAATAACTTTACCTGTAATTTTTAACATGTTCCGTGACTCTGTTCAGATGATGTACGCCGGATAGCGCGGTCTTGTAGCTCTGCGCTTGCGTAGTGGAACCCCAATTTACATCTGTGGATAAACTGTTTCATAACTTACCGAAGGACAAAATTTGATACCGCAATGTACTGATTATTTCTTCAATAAATATGCAAATAAAAAAAAATACATGTCGTCTGCCCTAATCTCAATCGGAGAGATTTCGATTTCGTATCTGAATTTTATACATTACTTAAGTCTCCCGTTAATGGCGTTTGAAATACGTACATTCAATTTGGAATACGTACGTTCATACATCTATCTCTAACCGATATATGACTATCCAATAAATCGATAAATGTATGGTAAGTACTTAGTTTGCTAGCAAAAAAAAACATACCGGGCTTCCGGTAGGAGACCAGCAGATAGAGCGTCAGCAGACAGCCGAAGGTGACGAGCGCCGTGAGCCACGAGATCACGAACATGATGCCCACGCACAGCACGGCGCCCGCCAGCGACAGCCACATGTTGTACAGCTGCCGCATGTTATGTTCAATATTAATATAAATAAATATATTAGGATCACACGGACTGAGCTAGCCACAAAGTAAGTTCGAGACTTGTGTTATGAGATACTTACTCAACGGTTAAATATTAAGAAGCGGTTAATAATAAATTTTCAGAATGTCCACTCCGACCAACTAAAACAAGGATCCCATTCTCATATAATCAAAATTTAATATGTCCGATTTTTTAAGGTCGTGCACTGCACAGTTTTTAATTTCGCAGAAAATAGCGGAATTCGGAAACTTTAGTGAACAGGTAAGATACATTTTATCTCTGAATTCCCAATGGTTGTAGTGAGTGAGTGCAGTGGAGACTCACCCTGAAGGTGGGCCGCCAGCCCAGCGGGCGCGCGAGGCTGGCGTGGAATGTGGCGAAGTTGATCAGCGCGTACGCCGCCAGGAAGAAGTTGGAGATCAGCGGCGCTATCTGATTCAGGCCACCTGACGATATATATATCTTTTTTTATTTCCACTAATGACCAAACCTTATTAGAAAATTCGAAACTTCGAAACTTCCAGTTTCGAATTTTAAAAAATTAAAAAATATATAAAAATTGAAGAAAAAATGGCGTGAACTCATAATTTATAACTGGCCGACAAGTCCAATCAGAATAAAGAATAGGTTGGCAACATATCACTATGTAATCTCAATTCCATCAAAAAATTCGCCATACATTTAAATTTCTTCGTCAACTAAAGCAACGTTTCTCAACATATGTCTTAAATTAAAAACAAAAATGTCTTAAATTAAAAACTTGCTAAACACATTATCCATCTAGAATTAAAAATTACTGAAAATTATAAAATGACAACATTTTGTACTTCATTTGTTTGTTTGAAAAACTTTTTATTGTACACAAAAAAGTATGTAAATTAACGAGAAAACTTAAGGCAAGAGTGAACTTATGCATTGAATTATTATTTTTTATTAGTAAAAAGAGACTGAACCACTCACCAATGAGTATGAAAGCGGTGGCTATGATGAACGTCAACACATATCCTCTGACTGGCTCGTTGTTGCTGCCGTAGCCCTTCGCGAAGAACTCCAGATATGGGTACAGCTTGTCTTGGCATAGCGCCTGAAAATATACTTTTTTTTTATATTTCTGTTAAATCAAGATCTTTATTTCAATTTAGAATCAAAAATTTACTTTAAACTGTAACTTTTTTTTTTATCTTAAGTGAAAAATAAACTTGTTGTGGTGGTTTCACACTAGAATAAGACCACTTTATTTATATTGTACTTCCACTTTATATTATATACCCCGTGGGTGACGTAGAAGGCGACTAAGGGACCTAAGCGGCTGATAGGCAAAGATAGCATTCCCATAGAGGATTGACGTTGATGTAGCTACCAATAGCGGACAGTTAATTAAATTATTTTAATATTTATTTGAGCCTATAAAATAATTTATACATATCGGCCATGCAAATGCGTCATAATGGAAAAAATTGATTTGGGGGCGGGTACAGTCGACCGCATGTTGAGCGAAATAAAGGATCGAAGGGCGAAATTGCAATGAATTTGATTAGGTTGATGTGTTATAAACTGTACCACATCGGTGTAAGTTATAAGTATTACCTGAAATACTTTCGGGGCGGAAACCAGCGAGGCCAGTGCAGAAGACAGGGTCGCCGCGAAACACCCGCCGTAGATCAGAGGGCCGAAACCTGACACCAGACGGATTACCTGCAACAATCGGTCATTTTAATGGTAAATATTACAAGACATTGTAATGTGAACCCAATAATAATGGACATTTTGAATTTGTTAGGTTTAGAGCCTTTTCACGACATAATTCTTGTAGATTTCTAAATGATATGTAAACATTTTGTGAACAAAGCGTCTTGAACATTGGGTTCTCTTTTCTACTTTTCTTTTCCACTTCGCACTTTCTATTTATCGACAATTATTTACGTTAATTTATCACCAATATAAATGAATATTAATATGAGAAAACCTTAACCTACACTGGAAGTTATCTATATGTTTACAATCTAAATCAGAGTTGTCAGACCACTAAGAAAACCTCATTATCATCCGTATATCATCCATCAGTCTTTTTTATCCCACCGCTGGGTTTAGGCTTGTCTCAATTTATGCAATTCACCCCTTTCGCTAGGAAAACTCACCTCATTACTATTCTGCAGCCCGTACTGGCACGTGCCGTTGACTTTGCAATCCGACATGGTCCAGGAGACCAGGTCGTCCATGCTTCCCGAAGCGTCTCTGAGCACATTCCAGCCGGCTATCAAGGCTATGAGGAGATACGAGATCGTTGTCAGGAGAATTGCGAGGAGAGTGCCTTTGGGGATGGATTTTTGCGGGTCCTGGCAAAAATAAATTGTACAAAATAAATGAAGAGAAATTTTGAAATAAATTTAAACAAAATTGATTGTTCCATACATATTAATTAATTAAATTAATTATTAATTAAATTCTTTGTGCAATATTACAGCTACCATTTCGTAACGTTCTTTTAGTCTCATGGCTGTGAGCATAAGGATCGTGGGCATTATGTGGATTGTAACACACACAAAGACTTCCAGGACAGTATTAATGGAGTTGATATGAAGACAAGCTTTTAAAATCAACCCCTGACAGGACGGGGTGAAATCAGGAAGAACATCTGTATGAAAGGAATAACTTTAAAAAACAAGCTATTCTTACAATGTTGTATGTGACAATTACACTTTAAATTTATCACTCGACTACGTTATCGATGTAGAAAACCCAAAAAAATACATGCCTAAACCAACCTGGGCGTGAAAAAAATATTATATTTAACGACTTCTTTGTTTGGAAACTTGTTTATTATTGAATCATTGAATTTAATGATTGTGGAATCTCGCTAACTATAGCGAAATTTTAATAATCAAGCATAGTTTATTACATACTAGGTAAATATAATAGTATGAAGACGATGTCTCCAGTTGGCTAGCAATACTGTCTTACTACAAGAAGATTGTAAGTCAAAAGCTAAACACATTATTAGCCAAGAATGAAAAGATACTGACGACTATAAAAGGTCATTTAAGAACATCTAAAAATTGATGCAAATGTGTTAGGTAGTGTTAGGAAATGTTTAACTTTGAACACAGTTTAAAATCTTTTACAGTCTCACCACAAAGATTCGAAATGATCGAATACCACTATTATACACTCGATAAGATGATTCTAAGAGTGTCGTGTCTTACCTTGAGATCGCCGGAAATGTTAGCGCCGGCCAATATGCCAGTGGCGGCGGGGAAAAATATGGAGAAGACGGAGAAGAAATTGTGCTCCACCCCCTCGAAGAAGCGGTAGTCCGGCCATAAGTTCTGATGTAGTACCGTCACTGAAATAAAGAAAAAAGATTGACCCAATAAAAAAAGATTCGTATGCTTGATCAGCAGGCTTTAAAAAGTCAGAAACAATGGACAATTGATCAGCTTGTTTGATAAGTAGTAGAATTTGATAACTATAAAATAATCATTTAGGCATTCGAGCGTTCTGTTCCTAACTTTGCTAGATCGAGTGCTGACTTCAATTCACAAATTCTCCCCTTTTACAAAACTAGTTTAAAATCAACGCTGTGTAATCCTAATAATATTGTAAACGTGAAATTTTCTTAGAAAAATTTTTTGATTGTGGTTACTCTTTCCCGGCAAAATCTGGATGGATATCGATTAAACATCGTTATAGTAATACATGGACTGTACATTATTCGATAAATAAATAGCTACGTTTAAAAAATATATTCAAAGTAAACGGGGATTGATTGTAATCAATCAAACTTGGTCGGCGGTGCTATTTATCCGGTTTTTCCGGTATTTTATGCCGCGAGAAAATATACGGAACTCACTATTATAGCCCACGAAGCCCTGGGCTACTTCGAGGTCGGACTTAGGTCCGATTGCCGAGCCAATGCAGAAGTCTGCGATAGCTGCCAGTAAGATGATCAGTAGTACTATCTGCGCCTTGGCCTCCCACTCCATTCCCACTATCACTATACCAGTGAGAAAGACTATCGTGATACAGCCGTATATTGCTTGGTCCTGGAAGAGACAAATTATTTAGCACCTTAATTTATTTTTAAATGACATTTTCCGATTTCAGTAGTAAAAACTATAGAATTATTAGGCATTCGTAAAATAATGTTAGTGCACGGTAGACAGAGAAAACTATTGTAAGCGTAGCCATATGTGATAACTGTTTCATACAAATTTTACCGGTGCAACGCTGTTAAGTCCTAGTAAAAGGCGACACGCGAAAAGGGACAAAATATAATGGCGCGTTTTTCTCCTCGTGTGTTTCTGGTACGCTTTAGGATTCCGAAATTCCATTGTAACCATAAATTATGTTTTGCTAGTTCATATGAATATAGATTCTAGTGTTAGCTCAGTGCATATTGATCTATTTATACCAACAAAAAATATACGAACAGACGAACAGGTACATATTTCGTTTACGATCCGACGGCCTTGAAAAGTCAAATCCGTATCAAAATAAACAAGCATAAATGCGATCATTTGATCGATGCGTTTATTGATTCAAGTTATTTAGATTTGATTTCTTTTGATTCATTTCATACACTGGCGTTACACATACACACATACTTCTTGTGAACGAACATCAAGTGAGGGAGACTATTTTTTCTAATAGTCTTAATTTATATCACAATCATTGGTGGGTCAAATCTAAAACGGTGTTAGTTTAAATAAATATATATTATAATCAGCACTCGGATCACAATCATAACCTGTTTTGATATACCTTTTGACTATGTACATTATGTACTTTTATATATTATTAGAAAAAAAAAAACATTGTAAGAAACAATAATGGTAAGCCGATCTGGCATGATAGGGACCAACACTGTTGAAACGAGTTTCTTTCGGCATTTCTTCTCAGTAGTGGTCGTTCCGAAATGCCAGTAGTTTGTAGCTTGTGAGAAATAACTATAAATATAAAAATTGACGAGAAAAAGTGCCTGTGAAGGTCTAATTTCTGAATAAATGATTTGAATTTGAATTTGAATTTGAATCATTTAAAATTAGAGACGGTGAGTTGCGAGACTCGAAGGCCATGTTAGATGTATGGCGGCTTCTTAGTGGAATAGATTGCTAATTGCTAGAAGAATCTCCATGTTTCCCTTTCTTTGGAAGACTAGCATTTAAATTACTTTTGTAAATAGTTAAAATCCTCGATTGCTCATAAAAAAATCAAAGATCTATGCCATTACGGGACTGCACGTGTAATCTCCTACCATGTAAAGATAAACATTTGGTCAAAAAGTCACGCTCCTGCACATCTGCGCGTCGCATTTGGTTCGTTGTAGAGTTATCAATGTGTGAACTGTGAATGGGCCATTAAAGATCAATTCATATAAGCTCGAATATGTCATTGTAATAGTAAGTACTCATAAATATTGTTCAAGACGGTGTAGTCATGTTGTATAAAAAATATATTAATAATCAGAACGGACCAAACCCAACATTTTTCTAGCCTTTAATTGATTTACACTCTCACTTGCCTCCTCCACTTATACAGTGCGGCTTTACAGCTCTCTTATACAGGACGGTTATATATATTTTTTTTACAGCTACTAAATATAAATAATGTACAGGTATGTAACGTGTATGTGCCTTTTTATATCTTTATTTCGGATCATGTTACAATAACGCGTGGACACGTGCGCGTTTGACGCATGTACAATATTTATTAATAATGAAACGCATAGTATTTCAAGCTACTTCCCTTCTTTCAAGCTACTACCATACAACGGTGGAGCCATAAGCGAGGCTGCATATTGGTCAAATATTATAATAGTCATTCCGACTCGGCAAGAAGAAAAAGAAAAAGCTACTACCCAATTCAAATGCAAGCTGGAGAAAAATAAACGATGTTATAATTACTAGTTTACCTGCGACTTCATCAGCGTAGAATAGTTAATTAACTAGTCATTTAGACTTTCAAACAAAATAATTAGCCTATGTTTGAACGAGGGCTTTTGTATAAATGCTTACCATATTTTATCAAAATCAGACAGACAGACTTTCACATTTATAATTTTTATAATATATGGACAACATATGGATTAATTACTCACCCAACTCTTGCTGACCATGTAGGCAGTCTCAGGTATAAGAGTTATCAGCGACTCCCCAAAACCAACCACGTACATGGCACACGCGACGGCATTGGCCATGGAGAAGATGAGCCCGATGGACCCGCCGAATTCCGGCCCGAGGGAGCGAGATATCATATAGTACGTGCCGCCTGTAACATTATAAATTTGAAACTGTTTCGCATTCATTACATAAAAGAAAAGAAAATACAAGACAAGAATCAATAATGAGGCGAGAAAACTTAATACGATCGATTGTCGCGTATAATACTGCTTTGACACGGAATTTGAAGTCTCAATACTTTATCGATGATTTGTAAGAAAACTAAGGAACATAGAAAAAATGCATACAGCATTAGTTAAAAGTACTTCCTTGTTGATATAAATTTATTTCGTAAACTTGTAGTAATAGACTATTTTCAAAAAGTTACCGAATCTTTTAATCAACAGTGTTTAGAACAAGGTTCAAGAAAGCATATAATGTATAACTGAATTTCCCATTCGTCAGACGCGCGCCATATTCAGAATTCGAATTTTAAAAAAAATCATAAAATTTGATCTGCTGAGGTTAGCGAAATTAATGCCCAAGGGCCAGGTGTTTCCTACTAAACCGGTCGAACCCCAAGGATAACTTAGGTAGTATGTTGTACACATTTTACCGGCTGCCATCTGGCTTCTAAAGCGGCATGTTATAAAGTATACATTGTACCCTTAGTATGACTGACCTTACCCTCATTGATCACTATCATACAAAGTATACATTGAAAGTCGCTCTCTGCCTGTAATTCCCTCTGAATGTTAACTCTTTTCAAGAAACTACTTGAAATGTCCTCGTCGAACCTTGAAACTTGAAGTAAATACGTTTCTATATTTTTATTAAATGTGTTAGTTATAGAACCGAATCCATAGCACGGTATTAAACGTATTATAAATAAGTACCTACCCAAATTTATGATAATTAAGTTGACGTTAATTCATTATTGTAATCAAGTCCGTCGAGTATTTTTCCTATGGTAAATTAAGATGATATATACCTGAATGTACTTACGTATTCATCGGAGTCGAGTGACGTAAAAATAATGTGGCTATGATTATTGAGACCTTCGCGATTTAATCTGTACAGTGCTAGTAGTTTGTAGCTTTTGTAAATGTTATTTAATTTAGAATATGACGTGAAAAAGTGCCTGGAAGGACTAATTTCTGAATAAATGATTTCACTTTGAATAATAAGAAAGTGTCAACTTTTAGAAAGTGACCAACTAAGAACACGCTGGGATAAAATTGAGTTAGAACAGTGCCGAAAAATTTGCCATCCCGAGGGAACTATCTCGTATACAGCAAGCAATAACATAGATTAATTTAGCCAAAGAGTAAGTTTAAAACTTAAGTTATGATATACTAACTTAACATACATATACAAATAAATATCCACCCAGATAACCAATCATTATCCATATTGACCAGATCGACAATCGAACCTGCAGTACCTCCGTTGTAACGGTCCGGAATGATGGAGTCAAATCCATACTTTCATGATAATAATGAGTGAGAAAATATATTTTTATTTACTCGTATTAAATAAACTCAATAAATATTGCACAAATTTTGATAAAATTTAGCACAGAGACAGACAAAATCTGGACACAAAAGTAGTAAGATAGGCTACATTTTTAATTATGGTTTTACCTGAAGGAAGCTAGTTCTATACATATAAAGAGACTCTAATTGCCGTATATATATACTCTATGTCAATAATAGTATAACAGCGAACGCCCACCAATAAGAAAGATGTTGTTTTGACAAACTGTCACACTAGTGGATTAATGATTTGATGGAGCACTCGTTACTCGTTTTCGTATGATTCAAACAGTGCTGTGGGTGTTAATATCGAAATGTTTTACATTTTGAGCTTTTTCATATTTCTTTATCCAAGTCGGTTAAAGCAAATATTATTATAAGCTACTAGCTTTCGCCCGCGGCTTCGCCCGAGTTAATTTACCCTATGTCCTTCTCCGTACTTCAAACTATATGTATTCAAAATTTCAAGAAGATTGGTTGAGTAGATAGAGCGTGAAGGGGTAACACACAAACAAATTTACTTTTGCATTTATAATATTAGTTAGGATTCCAGAGGAAGACTCCTTCTAGAATTATAAGACAAACACATCAGCAAGTTTCAGTGATTTGTCTCCGTATCATACCTCCTTTGATGACTCCGTTGGTGCTGATGGCCGACATGGAGAGCGCAGTTATGGTGGTCACCACTGACGTCGTGAGGATCAGCACGAATGACTGCACTGCCGACAAAGAGTTGCTTATGATTATGGCAAAGCTATCGTAAATCATGCCAGATCATTACTGTCACCGGTGTTAACGATAACACACATGTACCGGACACGAAATGTACCGGATGACACACATGCTGCGGTTGAAGAAGCCCCACTTGGTTCGGTTTTCGTGGCGTTTAGGCACCTACTTCAGCCTGGAGACTGTTTAGAGACTTCCAGTATGGCTCGAGGAAGGTCACCCCTAACTAAAAAGTAACTGTTTTTCCCTCATAGGAATTTGTAACGGATTTGTGACGACCTTTGTGCTTGTGCATTAGCGGTAAAAGGTCTATAAAAAGAAGACTAGAGGTAGACCTTGTTACAGAGGTTGTCTGCATGGGTAACTCACTCTAGTATATTTCTTCCGCCAAACAGCAGTACCTGCATTGTTGCGATCCGGTTTGAAGAGTGAGATAATTACAGGATACGGCGACAAAGCGCATACGACACAGTGGTATTGCAGGCGTTCATAGGCTACAGTGTTTGCCTACTATACCTAAAATAATCCATGATAACTCATATTCAATGGGGACATGAGACTTACCAATCCCAGCCTGCCCCACGACCCACGAGAGACGCAGGAACAGCATGACCCCCCAGATATTGAGGAGGCATCTCATCAGCACACCTTTGATCCAACCGAACTTGACCTGTGAGCTGCCCATCGTTGGAGTCACTAGGTCTTTCTCTATAGCTTGGCCTGGCTGGGAAGAGAATTCGTTTGTGATAAGTAACGTTCATAGAACAATTCGATAATGCGACGATTAGAGCAGTGACGATACACACCTGTAATAACTCAAACAGGCACTGTCAGCAGAGGCATGTTACATTGCAAGTAATCTGCTCCTTAGTAAATTAAGAATGTTAGATTTTATTGCTGCAATGGCATACTGCATTATAGATACTTCGTGCATATAGGATTTAGTAGCAGTACGTGGAGTATATCAACTTCCAAAAGAAACTAAGACTCTCTATATAGTCTAGTTACAAGACATGTTTGTTGGACACGTACATTGTAATCGACGACCTCGGTGCAAAAGGTGGTAAAGTGCTTGCCTCTGAACCGAGAGGTCCCGGGTTCGAATCCCGGTCATGATGGAAAATGATCTTTTTCTGATTGGTCCGGGTCTTGGATGTTTATCTATATATGTATTCGTTACAGAATATAGTATCGTTGAGTTAGTATCCCATAACACAAGTCTCGAACTTACTTTGGGGCTAGCTCAATCTGTGTGATTTGACCTAATATATTTATTTATTTATACCTATTATGTTTATGTTGATGAATTCTTAATAAATTTTAGTTTTTTAATATGGTTCAGTTTTTATAATTTCTTACTTATAATAAAATTACATATAAGTACGCAAGTATGCGGAGTGATCGTAATAATAGTATTATTACAACATTGAGATAAAACGAAACAGGAAAACCTTGCAGTAGGACTTACAACGTTTGCATCATAATAATATTAAATCAACCAAGCTTTACTGAAGATCCTTACTGAATGGACATTGATGAATTTTGTAAAGCGATAAAAACTTTAGAACCAATCTAAGAAAGAAAATCGCCTTTCTAATTATCAGATAGCCTATAAATCTTACAAGACAAAGATTAAATAAAAACACAATAAAGATGAGGACTTTGATTCAGCCACTCTATAATTAAAGAAACCGTCATAGCGCTTAGACGAGTGACATGTAACCTAAAAACATAACACTCCTTTAGGTAGTCGTGTAAAAACTAAAAACACCATATGGTGTGTTTAGGTAGTTTAAAAACTAAAAACACCATGTGGTGTTTTTAGTTTTGTCAATAGGTATGTACCTATTGACACGTGTCGCAATGCCAACTAGATCTTACTAATGAACAATTAACTCATTAACTAAGGGATCCTGACCTGTGGCCCGTGCCTCAGGCACGCATCGTTAACCTCTGGATACGTGCAATTGATGCAAATAGACCGTGAGTGATGATTGTTATCCGAAATGAATGATGAATGTTATGAATGATTAAACCTGCACCTTCAGTTGAAGTCGTACGCATATGTTTTCTTGTCCATCACAGCTTTAAAGGTCGCTGTAAATAAATGAGGACGCTGTCTCCAGTTGGATGGCAACACTAGGTGTTTATCAACCAATCGTGACCATTATATTTGGTATTGCAAAGACAAAAAAAATTAGTTCATTTGAAATCAGTTTTCCTTCATTTTCTTGACAGACCGTCCATACGGTATAGCGCGTCTTCTTCCTTTGCAGAGTCCTGGACCTGTCTGGGTAGATAAAGCCAAGAGTCACGATACTCATAGGCCACATTATGCAGTGTGGCGGGTTTGTTGGTGGAATTAAGATGCAATAATGTGTGCATAGTTTCGGAACAAATGATATTTTGGATAAATGACGTGAGACGTTTTTTCTTAATTTTCTCCCCGTGAGATAGAGATTTGATCCAACCCTCAAATCTCAAATCCCAAGTGAGATTTGCCAAAATGTGTTTTTAATATAATATAAATGCGTTGGATTTATTCTATTGCAAGATAAATCGATAATTTATAGCGACAAGTATTGAAATGTTTCATAAATTGCAATAAAATCAAATAAGTAACAAGTATTTTTCAAAACAAAATGATATAATTATTATTTAGAAACTTTAATGTACAATAAAAATATTTGCGTTATATAGAAAGCGTTTTATTTACCGAGCAAAACATTACGTGAGATTAGTCTCGATCACTCGAATAGCTACCTCACAAGGTACAATTAATTAAAGATATATTCATACAAAGTGATAACATTATTTCAGCTAGGTATTCCAATTCAAAAACAAGCATATCTAAGTACTCATACAAGCACTTGTGTCAACACAGGTAAGTGGTATAGGTACTGTGCACCGAATGATGAACAAGGGCGATTAGACAATTATCGGTGATGGTAAACACGATTGTACTTGGGCTTTATGGGTATCTACTCCGTTGTTTACTTCGCAATCGATCATTATATGATCATTATCCACTTGGTATGCGAGTATCCCTATTGTGTCTTGTAGGGCTACCATGAAACACATAGCTAGCACGTCTCTCGCGCAGCTCTCTTGGTTTTACACGATGCGTACTAAATATGAGAAAAAGTGTCACGTATGTGTCAGATCGTCGTGGCAGATCTTCTAAACTACACAAGTGATACTTGAGAGGCAGATAAACTTTACTATTTTTATGAGCCGAGCCGATTTTGATGAAAATTGGAATAGATATGTTATACTATTATTATAAAGAGGTAAGTGTTTGTGAGTTTGTGTATTTGAGGCGGGTAATCTCCGAAACTACCGAAGTGATTTCAAAAATTATTTCACCATTAGAAAGGTACATTATCCAAGACTGCTATAGGCTATATTTTATCTCAAAATTCCCACGGGAGCAAAGCCACGGGCAACATCTAGTAGTTAATAACCTGAGCATTGACATCAGTGGCGGGCTACAGGCAACAGTTAGTATAACAACGGGATCTAGACGTTATCATCCCGTTTTCACAAGGGCCCGAGATCTGCTAATGCTTCGTAATTATCATGCTGCGATAGGTATGTATAAGCAAACGGGTTCCGCGAAATAACACCTCAAGTTATTCGGCATTTTTACAAGCATCGATCCAGTTTTACCAGTCCCGGTGTCTGTAATTAATTCTACCCAATTTTTTACGTACGGCAAATTGAACTGAATTGCATAATAATATCTGATCATTAAACTATTCTTCCTTTTCGTTTAAAGCACTTAGTGAACAAATGTAGAAGTCCAATAAGATTATAAAAATATCGCAAATGTAAACGGATACCCACATTGACGACATTGGCGCCATTGCCACACTCAATGTACGTACACCGTCTGATCACTAACCTTCCTAGAAAGTGAAGCGTTATGTAGTTCATCCAGGGTGGGTCGTGGTGCGGCGTGTAAAGATAGAACATTCCTGTAGTTGTCCAGCCTCGGTAATGCCTCTCGTGTGAAATGTCTGCGCAAATTAAACTCCATTGTAAAATAATTACACTTGTTGGTATAAATAGTAGTATGTAGCATACAAATACAAGAACAGAGCACTGGATTGAGACAGTTAATAATATAAACAAAGGTGAAAAAAATAAACTTCTTTATATTCTATCTGTTCAAGATCATCAGGTCTTCTACCGGTGCTTAGTGCGAATTTCCAATCGAATACTCGGGAACATATCGGGGCCAGCCAATAAATCACATTGTGGCATTGTCACTATTATCAGGGGCGCGGTCATAGTCATTGCGTGGCTCCGAACAGCGGTAGATACTTACGAAGCATTTATCCTATTCGTAAATTGTGTGTACAATTATACAAACACATCGCACTCTAAGTACATAAGTCTCCATAATTAACTGGCATAGGGGCATGATATCTGAGATTACGCCACTGTTCTACCTATAAGGACGTGGTATTCCATTTTTCCAGTTACACGATCGTATTCCAAACTTGAAATTTAACCACTGAAATTGTGTACACATGTTTAGTTTGGGTGACAATGCATAATTATAATAAGCTTGACCTGATAGTGCATCCAGGAGCGGCTCCAGACGCGGGAACTCCTCAACGTTTTACTGCACGGACATGAGTTTTTGTCACACATTGAATGCAATAAGATCTCTCTGACAACAATAAAAGCTTGTGTCAAAAATGATATTTTGTAAAATACTTGTTTAACTCTGATGATAACGCGACGATCTGCAGAAGCGGGCCGGGCGGTTGCCTCATTCGACACCCCCAATAGCGGCCTCAGTTTTTTCGCATCACGTTACAACACCATGTGATTGGTTGACTTCGAAACATTAAAGCACACTAAGCGCTCGGTTAAGCGGATTTTTTAGGTACACTTTGGGTTTTGTTTCACCGCTTGCTGATAAAGTATCAGACATATCATATAGCGTTAAAAATGTGTTTCACAAGTGTTGGGCTGGCCATACATCAGGCAGATTTATCTAGCAGTTAGTTTTTCTGTCAAATCACGATATGATATCTTATCAGAACGTGACGAAACGGGCCCTAAGTATTTTTTCTTAGTTAACGGGTTTGCTACTATGACTTTTACGAATAACTACCACCACCTAGTGGCAAGTAGTCGCATGCATGAGCTGAATAGTCAACCAATGGGCAGGTATCCCTATCACCTCCGCCCACATTTTGTGTTATATTACACAGATTGCCTGGAAGAAATTGCTAACGGCGATAAGGCCGCCATAGATTTTGCGCAATTAAAATCATTATCATAAACTACTCATATGTGTGATTCATTTTATACTTATGTATAACATGTAACTCATTTGTGCAATAAAGTATATTATATATGGAATGCTTATGTACCTAAAACTTTTGCCATATTTGGTGTCAGTGGCTGTAAGGGGGTCGTCACTCTCCATGCCCGAACCTTCAGAGTCCTCCGTCACGTGGCTGTCTTGTCTGTCATCCTCCATCTGTAACAAAATAGAAATAAAAACAAAATTCATCACTTACTGACGTAAACCATTTATTTAAAACGAAGTCTTTAGAAAGAAAGTTTAGTTTTTAGTAGAAAGGCCTTACACACCGGCTACAAACATACATCATAGTATAAAACAAAGTCACCCTTCTCCCCATAAAAGCCTCCAAAGTTATCGTAATACAGTGCAAAAATTAGTTACATGAAATTGGTTTCATATAATCATGACATATAGATACTACGTAGTTGTGAAATAGTCCATGGGCCATTTATCACGCATTTACTATAACACCGCCTTGTTTCGGCGGTCGTTAAATAAAAATACACGATTTCCAATTATTTACACAATATGTCACCATGAAATCGGCAACGAGACGCGCCGAGTACATACAAAGTAGTTCTTTTTCAGCTTTCAAAACAAGTATTTCTTCACATTTTTTTATATTTTAATGCGTATTTTAATGCTTATTTAAGTTTCCACCTATATATGCCAGCTTTTAGCACAAATTTTTGCGAGTAAGCAAACATCATATCGATATTTATATGCAAAATGAACAGCGCCTCGCACATATAAATAGGTTGTCATGATTACGTTCTAGTAAACTTGCTAGCCCCACTGAAATATTGGATACAGAAAAAGATCGAAATAGCTATAAGTCAGACTTCTACAACTTGGCTCGGTTGGCATGTTGATTACTCAGCTAAATTCTATGAAATAGTAAACATTTAATCATTTCCTTCCTGGCATTTCACTCGTCATGGATTTTGGCAAAGATTCGAAAGCTCAACACGGTGAGACCCTGTACAGCCCGAAAACAGTACAGAATTCATTCCTTAACTAAATTCTAGGAATTCTCATTCATGTTAGTTATTTCCTGTAGCACCTTGCTCAATGTTCATCAGGGATTTTGGCAAAGATATTAAACAGGAAATAGACATAGCTGGTCCGGTGTTTTGAGCTTCACAATGATAAAATTGGATGATGAATCTGGTGAGGATTTATAGGTGAAGGTTTCCTAGACAAGTATTGAATTTGTCCTTTATTGTATTTTCGGAATCTTTGTTCTTCTAAACTCGTGTCATAGTGGAAATGCATTGCAAGAAGATTCTTTTCAACGTCGAATCTGCCAATAAAGATTCTGCCGTAAACCGACGGAGGGGTTGAAATACATACTCTGTTATAAACTGTTGATAACTCTGTTGAAAAGGGATAGAAGGGGTTAGAAGTAGGTAACATAAACGCCGAATACATTGCGACCGCTGGTTTTTTATTTTATTTTAGCCAACAAGAGGCATCCTCAAGGTGGCAAAAGAGGGGACTAGGTGAAGCGTCAATCTGAGGTCATTCGAGAGGAACTCGGAGGTAACTCTAGATCGGAAGGCGGTGAGGAACCTTTGCCCAACAGTGGGACAATAGAAGTTTAAAAATATATATTATTGAGTCCAGACCCGTGTTTCACCTGGGATCTCTTAGGGTAGAGGTATTTTCATAAAAATAAAGATTTGGCCCCGAGGGCTAGTAGATCAAAACAGTCAAGCGAACATAAAACTACATCAAAAAACTATATGATATGCAAATGTACTTTTTATAGGTATCCAAAATCTAATTCGCGGCGCGTGTTCCATGATTGTTCATACCTGACTGATACTCGTGGATCATCTCAGCTGTAACGGATAATGGAATGCGACCTTGCTACTACAGGAAAGGGTCCAAAATGCCTTGTGTACAACAATCTATATTTAGCACCGCTCACGCATGGCGCTCATACATAACCGTTTCTGAAGAGGAACTATTTTTACATCGCTTTATGAGGATGTGTCTTTTTTAAAACTGACCGGTGCATTTTTCGCCCAAATTGCTGATAAAGATATAAAAACTTAGAACCAAAAAAAAATAGAACTGAGAATATTATTACTCCTCGAGATGAAATGTATCAATAAATTGGAACACATTACTAGTACAGGTAAGTATCTACATTAGAACATTATTATCTCGACGGAACACATTATGTGATAGGTAGGTACTTTCCGTAACTCAAAATACAAAAATATGGCATATACAAAAAAAATATTTATGGTATTATGTTTATGGCATATAAATGTATATGATCACAAAGTAACTTATTATGAGCAACCTGCACATGTGTTCCTTTGCAACTGCATGCTTCCCCCTCATTTTTCCACCCATCCCTGTAAAATTCTTTGTGTGATCAAAGTCACTTCATATATTTATTATATTTATGCAATAATATCCAGATCTCCAGATACTTATTAATATCTGGATATTCTGGAACTGGTTCCATATCAGATATTCTTTTAAAAAGTTGAGGTCAACGCGCCATTTCCTCCTTGCCATCGCCGCCTCTGATTCTGTGGTCGGTAAGACTTCGACTGAATCTGCAAGGTACCACAATGCTGCTAGGTAGTAGGTAGGTACCTAAATTACTCAACCGAACCAGTAGTAAAACTCTAAATAAGTTATTGAATAAGATGTTTTACGACAAAAAGAACATAGGTATCTACTAACTATGAAAACAAACAAGATTGTACTTTATGTCAAGGTCTATTAGGTCGTGGTTAACTCTATGCGGTAGATAAGGTAAGCGTATTTATAGAAGATTGGAGTAATTACTAGCTTGAAACATCTTCAGTTACTTAGTAAGGAAAAGTAACTGTAAGTCATAAAAAACATCATAAAAAAGAACTAAACTTTACGTCGTAAGTATGTACAAAACACTTTTTTAAAAGAAATAATATTTAAATTTAAAATTTAAAAACTCAACTTTTTCTTAGGAGGTCAAACTGATTGTTTCCAAACGGCTGAACACACATTTTCCAACATAGCCCATAGATGTATTAAATGACACAGCCAAACTTGACATCCCTTCCTTCAGTTTTCGGGGGTAAAAATTAAAATACCTATAAAAACATATGATATTATGCAACACACCACCAGGAGCACTACGCATGGAGCAAAACCAAAATCGACATGGAAATGTTGGTCTTTATAAGCCATCGACACAACATCACAGCACGCACGGTTATGTTCCCGTTCAAAAATTTCCTAAGCCATGACGCAATACTACCAAGAGCCCAGAAGCCATAAGGAGTACCCTAAGACGTCGAGGCTATAGGAAGCCCCCGCCGGCCTGCACTTATCCAATTCAGCGCTATTATGATTTATTGGAGCGCCCAAGTAGGCGCCCGACCTAGACCGCTAACTCCACTAAGCCGCTGCGGCCCGAATACAGACGATTTGTGAATTGTTTATCGTCCATTTTGATTTATTTTTCTGCTTCCGTTTTATTGAATGCCTGGCATTGTGCGATGTATATTCATGAAGTAGGTATGCAAATAAATTTATCAAGATTGTGGAGTTATTCATAGAACTAAAATAGGTGTATGAAGCCACTGCATACTTACACAATTGAAAATACAGATTTATGTAGGTATTTTTTATAATGATGGAAAATTTTAATATCACGAAAAATAGAAATTTTCCAAAATATAAAGTGCCAATATTTCAATAATACATATATATGTCTAAAACAGTAGGTAATTGGGCTACCATATACTATACGTGGCCATTGGACGTGTGGACGGAAAGTCGAAACAAAAAAATTTCCATTCGGTAGTGCATTGGACCTTTCTACTTTCAACGCAAAACAGACATATGAAAGTTTATACGTACATTGGAAATGTAGGTGTATGTTGGCGCCGCGCTGGAGGCGACATTTGGCAGGGTGTAAGTATAGACCAACAACAAATTATTAAGTATAGTAAGATTGCAAAGCTTTGCGCAACTTTCCAAAATCTGGGGTCTTTCTGTTAAGTTGCATTTCAAAACTAAAGAAAGGTACTTTTTATCCCTAAATTACCATGAGACCGCTCATGGGGTTTGGCAGGTACTATGGATCTTCACCCCCCATCTATCCCCTACATTTCCTAGTTATAACAACCTTAATTCCATGACGCGCTATAACACGCTTCCCG
This sequence comes from Plodia interpunctella, assembly GCF_027563975.2. Lineage (NCBI taxonomy): Eukaryota > Metazoa > Arthropoda > Insecta > Lepidoptera > Pyralidae > Plodia > Plodia interpunctella. The sequence goes on along the minus strand of NC_071308.1, from coordinate 9,113,649 downwards.
CCAACATTTGGACCACACCCTACTTAAACTTGATTTTACCGGTTAAAGCATTACCGAGATTGCGATGGGATATTCCCGCAAGGTTGGGGCGGATTATCGAGATATGGGATACGGGCGAAATAACGTTATTCAAAGACTAGCTATCTATAGGTGACACATATCTTTTCATGACTGAGGCTTATGGTCACAACGTAGAATAAAACACACACAACAACTTTCCTGATCAATTTGAAATAAATTGTTAGTAAAAAGGATTTTTATTTTCACCTTTAAGTAAGAAATATTTTTCTTTCTTACAAGTTTTAATAAAGCTTTAATAAAAATTTTCAATTCAATCAAACAAGCAATTTTGATATTTATGTACAAAGACAACGCTGAAACAAAAATATATTTTACAACAATCAAAATTACTAGTATCATTTTTTGTAGTCATCATATAAAACAGTTCCTGGCTATTCCACATATGTATAATACATAGTTAATAAATAAATGTATAATGGCTTATATACTGTCCTTCAGCAATGTGATCATGATGAAGATTACAATTTACCTTTGTGTACTATTAGTTCACAAATAGAATAAAACAACATTTTATGTTTTAAAATCAGATTATGGCATATTTAAAATTTGTACAAGCATTAATGGAACTTGTTAGTAAATTGAATTGTTGAAGTTAACTGCTTGTCTATTTTTATTTTAGTATGTTAATTTTATGCACATTACCTATATACACTTTATGTACACAGGTATGCAGGTCTCTTTATCTGTACCTACCTGATTTATAGCATAAAATATAAAAAATATATGTCATGGTCACCATAACTAGTACTGAAAATATAACTTTTGTATTTAGTGATAATGTAATTTCGCACAAATATGTTTTTAAATTAATCTACAGAACATTCCTGCTAATGCAACAGCTGTAAGATAGGAATTTCAGCATCTCAGTTTCCTACCAAGCCGATTTTGTTAAATGTCTTCATTAACCTTTGAAGCTCCAGATGACAGTATACATGAAGACAACATGACATAATGTAGTGCTGTGTGATTAACAGTCTCAAACTAAGCAATGTTCAGAAGTCATTCTATATAAAATAAAAGATAAAATAATAGTCAAATAAAATTTTTAGAATGTGGAGGAAGAAAATTTCACAACACATGACAGTTTTCAATGGACAAAACTAAATATTTGATAAGTAAAAATTGTTAACTTAACTTTCAAGTCCAAGTTCTGTTAACCTTCAAGCTATATAAGTCTATCTGTTTCATTATAATAGTTAAAAATACTGTTTAAACAAAACTATATAACATATGACAACAGCATCAAATAACTTAGTTGGTTGGACTGAGACCATTTCATGTTTACCTACTCATAAAAAGCTTAAAACACAAAGTTATGAATATCATCATATAAAACTCAGTTTTTCTTACCTGAAATCTAGTGGCAGAAGGGTGGTCTTTGAACCTGGACGGCTTCTCCACATCTCGGAAGCTGCTCTTAGTGACAGGAGAAACTGAGGCCACGATCTTGGGTCCGTTAATAGGGGCCTCGGCAAGAAGCCGATCCTTTTCTCCAGGCTCTTTCGTCCTGAACTGCAATCCCACTTCGACGTCCTCGCTCTTAGATGGCAACTCCGTAGGATATTGGATATTTCCATTAGTCGCTGCCATCGACTTGGCTGAACTTATCTTTCGAAATCTACCGATGATAATATCTTCCTCATCGTTTAATGGCAGCGCTAACCTCTCAGCCGGCACTGAAGATTTGTTGTCGAGCTTCACTGGACTTAACTCTATATCTTTCTGAGGAGAACCCATTTTAATTTCAGTCTCTGGTATTTTTTTTAGTTGTTAATTCAATTCAATCATGTTTCACTGAACACGTACATTTTTCTGATAATGCATGAAATCTAATTTGCATCTTTGGAAGACTTTACTGCACAAGTGACAAAATTTTGTATTAGTGAATAATATAGAGAAAAATAGTTAATTTTATCTCATGAGTTTCGTAAATAAATTCGGAAAAGATTACGTTTCCAATTTCAAAAGACGCAAAAGTCCGCAAAACACGTCTTTCAACTACAAAGTTTGACAAATGACTGAGTTAGTTGAGTGGAGTGAGTGAATGAATTGACAGAACAGTTATGAACGAACAAATTATGATTTGAGTTCATTCATGGATTTAGTAAGTACTTCGGTTGTACAAGTACCTACTAATAAAAGCTTTGCCGCCTTTTGCTATGTCAATTTAAACGTTTATTGTAGAGTACTTTATTCCTCCTCCATCCTTTCATTATGTAAGCATTCGTTTGTGAAAATATACAACAAAGTAGCTCTCACGCTGTAAAATTTTCAAGTCTTGCATTTAACACTTTGTGTTCTGAAAGCCTATTCAATAATCCACTAAATCCTTCCTTTTTCCTTTAAACTTGCACCACGATTGCGTATAAGGAATTCAAAAATATTGAAAATTTTTACCTCCATTGGCAATGTTTGTTACCTAGTTGTACCAGTAGCGCCATCTGCGCTGAGCTTTGCGTAATAGGTCCAATGGTATGGTTCTATCTCACTCAGTCACTCAGCACAGAGTACATTTTTATATACGTTAGATGGCCACTCAGTTCGTTAGTTCGTTCTATCGTTGTCGTATCGTATAGGTACTCTTTCTTGTTTTGTTTGTTTTATTTTGGCAAGTGGCCGGTTTAGTACAGTATCTTAAATTGTACAGAAAATTACATTGATACGAAATGGGATTCGATAACGCGCGAATAGTATTAGATAGTCCTAACAATACCTATTACGCTGGCCAAACTTTAAATGGGCGGCTACTGTTTTCAAGTGACAAGGTCAAAAAATTCAGAGGTAAGCATCGAAATAAATAATAATATTAACGACGAGTCTCGTTTATTCTACTAGGTACTAATGGTAGTAGCATACACAAGATTACCATCACATTAAAAAATCCTATTGCTAAATGCTGTTGAGGTCGTTTAGTTATTTTATAATCACATAACAAAAAAAATTGGCTGATGAAAACATAAAAAATATATAGGAAAGAAACATGAAAGTTCATAGGTATGGTTCCTTTATGTATTTACACATGCTTCTAGGTGAAATACATAACAGACGAATTTATGAATAGGTATCTGATAATATCTGACCGAAATACCAATCACGTTTAAACTTAGAATCGTTTCGGCAACAAAGAGACTAATGAATACAAAATAGTTGACGGCCTTGACAACAACATATTTAAATCTAGACCTAGAAATTTATCGTTCTAGGTTCAAATTAGGTTAACAAGTGATATAGACCCAGAGTGGAACAGACTGAGTGTAGTGTACAAATGTGATTAATTACATAAATGCGTATGTACACATATGTATGTATGTGTCTAGATAATCATACAGAAATAGCAGTCATTCCGTTTAGAGTTTTTAGGCTTTAATCACTAAAACCAAATGTCAAGGCTCTGTATTATATATTTATTTGCTTGTGTATACATATATTGACCACTTCAGTAGACTCTGCTATTTTTTTTTTAACTAGGTACTCAATACTGGCCTTGAACTTACATATGTATGTGTGCACTAATTTATCTTATCTGCACAACTTTAGGAGAACAGATTTTATTTAACTGTAGCTTATGTTTTTTCTTTGTAAAGTATGTGGTCAGTATTGAGAGATTTCAATGAATCTGGCAAAATATTTCTGGGATTATAATAAGTATAACCTATCGATTTTAGAGAATCTAGGCAAAATAGATAAACATTAAAAACATTTTTAATTTGACCGAAAGACTGAGAGAAATTACAATTTTGAAAATAAATCTAGTTCTGGCACTGTTAAATAACTTTCTTGTTACAAAAAATAGAAGTAAATGGATATGAGCAAGGTGCATGTAAAATGGCAGACGTATCCATGTAGGGATCTCTTGTAAAATGTAATAAAGTCAAAGCTTTTATTCAGGAATTAGATCTTCACAGGAACATACAATTTGAAATTATACCTATAGTATTTCTTGAAAAGCTACAGTTTAGACCACAACTGAGAAGAAATAATAAAAATTATTTAAGATAGAAAATAATAACTTTTCAGGCATCTATGTCCACATGAGGGGCTACTGCAAAGTCCACTGGACGTCACGGGAACACAATCCACACTCTCACTCCGAACACGACCGCCACAGGACTGTCAACCATGACTCCTATGAGGATTACTTTGATCATAAAATTTACCTCAGTGGTAGCTCGTCAGGTAACTTTTTAGGGTATTTCAATCCTTACATATTATAATAAGTCGCGTCTGATAGATGAAGGTATAAATAAGGAAGGTTTATTATGATTTTATCTGAGTGAAGCTGGTTTCTTTATTATTATTATTATTAAATATGAATCTGTACATTATTCTCTCTCCGATCTTGTATGTGACATAAAAATAGCCTTTTATAATAATGATTTCTGATTTTTTCAATTTGCTATAAAAATAGAACTTACCTTCAAAAATATCAAGCAAGGCATAGTTTTTTTAATTTGTTTTGATTTAATCAGTTTGATCAGGAGAAAAAAATGTCAATCAGTTAGAGGTAAAGTCCATTTGGAATTGGAGGATGCAATGCTGGTAAGGATGCAACTAAATCAGTCTTAATAATCTTAAATACTTTTGCGTAAGTTTATATAAAGAAATCTTAATAAATATCCCTAACAACACTAAGATTTATATGACCATCTAGACTATATGAATTAATCTGTATTTGACATTAATAATAATATGTAAACTCAATTTGATCTTTATAGCTAAGTATTTACAAATATTATTAAAACTGACATGCATATTCAAAAATATTTTGGCATATTCTATATGTGTAATTTATTCTTAGGAACCTATGTAACTCATGTCTGACATAAATGAATTATGAACAGTCTGTCGTCCCCAGGCGACCACCAGTTGCCAGCAGGGCAGCACGACCTTCCCTTCAGCATCCGCATTCCAGACAACTGTCCGTCGGCCATCGAGGGGGAATACGGATATGTGCGCTACGAGCTCAAGGTGGTGGTGGACCGGGCGTTCAAAACTGACCAGGAGCTGAGTGCGCCGCTTAAAATCCTGTCGCCGTTGGATTTAAATATGGTGCCGAAAGCAAGGGTAAGTCTTACTTGATTCAATAGTTGAAGTGGTGGGGGTCCAGTGGTAAATACCATCCGCCTGTAATCGAAATGTCCCAGATTCGTATCTTACTTGTGCTACATGAGTTAATATTATACGTAAGTTCAGTAAAAGAATTTTATTATATATACTAGCGGCCCGACTCTACTTCGCTTGTGTAAAACGATAATAAATTTTACACCTAAATCGTCCACAGGAATCACACCATCTATTGGTGAACGCTGCATGAAAATTCGTCGCGAACAGAGAGACGCGACAGAGGAACAGAAGAATGGTTGCAACTTTTTGAATCTTCCAGGAGCCGATCAACATCAAAATGGAGGACTCGTATTGCTGCTGGTGCGTGAACGCCGGCTCCTCGGAGACCCTGCTGGAGCTGCCCAGTTCGGGCTACTGCCCCGGGCAGGTGATCCCCGTCGCCGTCCAGTGTATCAACCGGAGCACGGAGGAGATTGATATCAAAGTCGCTCTTAAGAAGGTAATATGCTTTTCCAAATGGCAAAGCTAATACTAAGATAATACGTATAATTAGCATAAGTAGCCTATGACACTCTAGCTCTCAAACTAATATCCATACCAAAAATCACCTCAACCGTTCCGTTTTGACCTGAAAGATGGACAAAGAAACTTTACTACCAATTTGTGTGATATAATTTCTATCACAGGAAATAACGTTCACCGCCCGCAGTGCTCCCGGCACGAAGCACGAGAAATCAAAGATTCTAGAGGAGAAGCGAGGCCCTGTGCCGCCGCACTTGACCAAGAGCTGGACCATAGAGCTCGTCGTGCCGGAGATGGATGTGCATAACCTGAGGAACTGCTCGTTCATCAGCGTCGAGTATGAGCTCAAGGTGAGAATCTCTGCCTAAATTTCTCATGCTTTCTGATTCGAGAAAATGAGAAATCACGATTTCTTGTAAAGGGAAATGAACGCTGTTCCACGCTGACCTTTTTTCTACTTTCGTAGCATCCCAGACGTTCATAGCACTAGGCTTCATTTGTTTTATGATCTCCTGGTAATTTCTTGATATTAGGAGCAAGAGAAAATTAGAAAACAAACCTTTACAGAGTTCCGTATTTCATGAATTTGTAAGCCTGTTCAAAACTTTACGAATACCAATGATTAAAGAAAACCATTTATTAGAAATGTGAGAATTAATCTCGGAAAGCAATAGGAAGAAATAGTTTTAGTTCACGATTTAATCATCATTCTGCAGATCACCGTATCTCCCGACGGTTGCCACGACGACAACGAAGACAGTTGCAACTTGATCTTCGGTAGCATTCCCTTGGGTGGAACCCAGATTATACAGAACCCTCACACCATAACCCAATCTCAGGCTTACTCCCAAGCAATAACCCAACAACCATATCCCAGCCCCTACCTACAATATCCCAACGCCACTCCAAACCCACCACACACTGGTTTTCAAACCAATAACTATCCACCTAACCCACACCTCACGTCCCCCTTCCCACCCAATCCCTATCCACCTAGTCCACAATCGATCCCTCTTCAAACCTCACCGAACCCCATGGCACATAATCAACCTTCACCTTATCCTCAATCTCCGTATCCCCCTCATGGGGGACTCTCTTCATATCCTAATAATCAAGGTCCGTATCCACCTGGACCTCAGGGGCCAAATTCTCCATACCCACCTGGACCTCAGGGGCCAAATTCTCCATACCCACCTGGACCTCAGGGGCCAAATTCTCCATATCCACTCGGACCTCAAGGGCCTAGTTCTCCGTATCCAGCAGCATTCACAGGGTTCACCCGCGGCGCGGAGCAGGGAGCCCGCGCGCCGCTGCTGCCCCTGCCTAAGGTTGGTCTATCTCCTTGGGCTGGCTGCTAGTGTTCTGGTTAAACTCCGAATAAATATCATTTTAACTATGTGAATGTCTAACAATACGAATTGTGTGGCGCATGCGCAATAGTGTACAACTGTAAGTAGTTTAAAAAATATGTTATTCAACGATATATCGAGGGAATTATTGTTTTTTTTTTATTTAATAATTAATTTGTTTGCCAGCCCGGGTCTACGGCAAGCCCGTACGCCCCCAGTGCTCCGGTGCCTTCCACGCCAGACGACGCTACAAGTTTGTATTTTTTATATTTTACTTTTAACTTTTGTCATGAGGAATATTATTGTGGTGTTAGCCGACTAGACTAGAAATGCTGGTATCGTCATCTGTTTAATATATTTCAGATCATTTTTCATCTGTGTTGATATAAATTTGATTTGATAAATTTTATTTTTTAATATTGATTGGTAAAAGTAAAGCATTTTTGATATCTAATTTAGGTTTTGCAAAGGTTTATAATTTTACTGGGCTGTAAAAGTCCCATTACATAGTCTAAAAAATATGATAAATTTTATCAATACCTTTCACAGAGCCCCTCATGATGGATGGAGATCTGGACAAGTCTCAGCCGGCTTACAACCCCAACGTGTGATGCGAAACATTGCTCTGAAGCTGTCACCCTCGTTATCTCCAACAAGACGGAAAAAAATATAAAAGAGATTGGGCAGTTTTGGTTCAATGTTGCTGAAGTTTGATTGGTGATTTTATAAAAGTTTAGAAAGCTTAAACCGCATAGAAAATTCATCCACTCTCATAGTGTGCCATACTTTTTCATACAAGTTAAAATTCTTCGATGTGTAATATTTTTGAGGACTATTTTTGTAAGTCTACAGAATTATTCAAATATACATTTTACAGGGCTGCAATATTATGTATTTACACAAACAATATTTACAAATGTTATATTACATCTACCTCAATACTCATTGTCTACCTCGAAGCACAAATATTAACGATAAATATAGTCTTCCATGGAAATATGGTTATATAGTTACCTTTCTTACAGTTTTCTTTAAAAGAGACAAAAAATATTTTATGAGCCACATTTATGACCGTTTCTGGTGCTTTTATATTAGAATGAGGTCTGTCGCGACTGAATTCACCGCCAGCGGCGCTGGTGTAGTGAAAGGATAATTTCTAATAATTTTCAAGTTTGTATTTTAAGCATGTGCGCGGGATTTCCTGTGCGCATGCTTGCAGCATACGAACCTCAAAATTTATTTGACTAAACCAACGGCCCTGGCGGCGAACGCATTAGCCGTCATGTATTTTAAAGCTATCATAGCAATGTCTACATGTGAAATTAAATTAAGGCTTTAGCTTGTAAGCAAAATATGAGTTGAGACGATTTATTGTTAGCTTCGCGTGCTGCTTGTCGAACTTATAAATTGTGGAAAATACACATAAATGTACAATCGAACACACGAGTTATGAATTGTAATAAAAAATTATAGAGTAATATTTTTTGTTATATGAAATGAGATAATTGCTTATATTGTTTTGTGGAATGAATTTATTATAAAATGATTATTGATATTATCTCAGTTTTTAAATTTCAAGGACACATACTTATTGGGCAAACGGCTGTTTAGAATATACATGTTATATACTCGTCTTATAAGTACTAATATTTCATATAAATATTATTGGTTTTGTTTTTCTTTTTTAAATACAGTATGATATTATATGGTCGTGACATTTATATTTGCCAAGCACGCACGCTGCATTTATGAATAAAACGCTTTTAGTTATATACAAGTAACATAATAGTTAGAATTAAGTACGATGATTCAATTACGTCACATTTTTAACATAATATATGAGGTTATGTTTTAATATTACTCATGCTAATCCGGGGGATAAAAAATCACATTTGTTTACTATTTTGATGTTTATTGCACTTTTTGAAATTATAATTATCCAATAATCGCCTCTTTAGTTCAAAACTTACTAGAATACTGCTTATAATCCTATGTTAAATGTAAAAAATTGAAGACATTTTCATCACAATAAACAATTATTTTAGTGTAGTTTGATAAGTTTTATCTACAAGTGAAGATTGCAACACTAACTAGCTACTTGTTAAAAGGTCCATCTCCCGCTTTTATTGACGAATGTTGCCATTCGGATTTTTTTTCTTACGAGTAGTAAACAATCCTCACAGTACTTATTATTGAAAACAAATCAAATTGTATCATGAGAAACACTAACCACGTTTGCCGCAAAGCGCGGAAAAAAAATGTATGGAAACTCAATGTATGCAATCACCTTAAATAAAACCCAAATAATAAAAAATAATACAGTTATAAACCTAATATAATACATTTGAAAGCGAGACATTAAAAAAAATATGATATATAGACATGGAAAGATTGTTTACACAATAAGACTTGAAAGAAAAAAATACTTTATTATTGCTTTACGAAGGTTTATTGAGTGGAATAGTCAACTGGCCTTTCACATGTAGCTGTGTTGCGCCTTTTCTTCATATGGCTTGTTTTACGTATGTACTTTAAACTGGTGCTTTTAGTGTGTCTGTGATTGGTATAACCGAAATGATTTTATAAATTGAATTATTAATACGATGTAATCGTTATAGTATACTATATATTTAAGGTATGAGATACTCACTATTTGGACTATATATTTTTTATCAAAATTATTTTTGGAATGAGGAATCTTAATTTTCTTGTATTTTGGAAGTGACTTTTTGTTTCCTTTTATGACGATTTGTCTTGAATTTAAGTGTGTACAATCTATTTTAGAAGTGTTTATTTTACAAAATATATTATGAATAAATAAATGTGTATTACTTTAAGATTTTTACTTCTTAGTAATCGCGGTAATGTTGTAGATGCGGTTTCTCAATAATGAGGGGTAACGCGAGTGGATTTACCGCGCGTAGGTCAGGTCACGCAAATCATCATTAATGCATTGTCGTCCAAATTAAACTTTTATACAAAAGTTTAGCTCAATTGGTAGAAAATATCTCCGAATTGAGTGGCAAGATCCGAACTAAAATAGTTTGATAGGTTTCTAAAAAAGTGACTAAAATAAAACCACATTCATAAATATATATATAGATGTATTATATTTGTTACACTAACATGTCCCAATGGCGACAGGCGATAGGAGACAGTGAGGTCAGTCGCCCCAGCCCCAGCCCCAGCCCCACAGCCCGCGGCAGTCGCGCACGGTCTCCGCGTTGTCGCGTCGCAGGCGCGTCACGGCGCTTGCTTCACCTTTGGCCACCGCTTTCTTCCTCTCTATCTTCTTTTGACGGACTTCTAGATTTTTCTTCACCTGAAATAAGGGATTTGTAATTACCTAATTTTTTTTATTACAACTTAAATGAGACATAGACATTACATGCAAACGATCATTATATCTGCCAGTTTTATTGGAAGGTTTGGAACACAGACCATTTAACCTTAAGACCACGATTAGATACATTTTAGTATGAAAACGCAATCGCTAAATTGTGGTTGGGTGTGGGGGAAGGTAACTTAGCTCTCATTGGAGCGTTCAAAAATACGTCAAAATTGACAAGGTTTTGACAACTTACTTAAATCGAGAATTTCTAAGGCCAGACACACATGTCCCACATTAGTAAGAAAAAAATTCTTGTCTCGAACAGAGTACGGGAGGTCTCGGGAAATATATATCTGTATGACTAACAATACAATATTGCAACAGAAAAATAATACAAAGAAAAGGCAATATATTACAATTTGTTTTGTTTAGACATTTTCAAAAAGGATTGACGTTAGGCGCCGGTCATAAAAAATAGAATCGAATCTTCAAAATTTAAGGGTTCAAATTATTCAAATTCAAAATTCTTTATTCAATTTAGGATGATATACATCACTTATTGACGTCAAAAAAATTTACTTAAGTCTACTGCCGGCTTTCAAAGCGCAGGTGAAGAAGAAGCGGCGCAACAAACTTCACCGCAGCCTTTTAGTCTTGTAATATACCTTTTTACAAAGTACTTCTTTTACATAATTTCTAATTTTTTTGTCCGTGGCAATTTGTTATAAAAACGGATACAGTTCCCAATAAAAGACGTTCTATTTTGTCCCTATTTGACGATTATATTTTGTCCCTATAGCACTTTACAATATTTGACATTTACAAAAAACGACATTTTAACTAATAGTAGGCAGTAATTTTTGATGAATTATACTTTTTCATATTTAACCAAAGTTTCGTCTACGTTTCACTATGACTCCGAGTAAATCTTTTCACGTCCTTTTTGAATAACCGCATAGTCTCTAGGAAAAACCATGGCATCCCTGCTCATACATTATAAAGCGTCATTAACTATCAGACTTTTTGACCAAATCCTACAAGTATCGCAAACTTTTAGGAATAAAATACTCTATAAAAGATAAAAATACAAGGTATCAGCTGATACCTTTTTGAAAGAAATTGATAAGAAATTTGGTTTTGTGAGGTAGCTACCTCACAAAACCAAATTTCTTATTGCTGTTTGTGCTTATATTATTGTTTCTAAAACAACATGATTTGGAAAATTATCAAATTAAATTATAATAAAAAAATAATGACTTGTTGGTGAAGTGATTCCATCTTTCGTTAGACTGAACGTTGAGCTACACTCCACACCATTTCACACCACACAATACGGCATCATTATTTTGATATTGTTTTTATTTAGGAGCAAACTGGCACAGTCTTCGCTTCGATGCTCGTCGGCGGTATAACTAAAGAAAAGGGGCGGGGCCCGATCTTATGTACTGTCACGACATAAGCTTGGCAAATGGATATGCCGGTGATGCGCGATCTTAAGGTTCAATGGTCTGTGGTTTCGAACAACCCAAAATAACAGAATTATTCACGTTTTCTTTTTTCAATACGTAGCGTTATCTCAATAGGATTATTGTTAAGACAAACTTACCTGTGATTTTACGACTTCTGGCGCTATAGTGCTAGCAGACGTATACGTCCTCATAGACCGTACATCTGACAGAGCCTTCTCAACCATCGCCAGCCTATACTTCTGTGACGTGGGGTCCACATGTTCTCTCGTTCTGTCTGTATGTTCCTCTGTTTGTCTGTGGTCCTCTATATCAGTGTGTTTCTCTGTATCGTCTCTATGATCCTGTTGTGTCTTGTCTATGGCTGGCACAAGAGTTGGCGGCTCATCTTCAATTTGTAGGTTTCTCGCTCTGTCTGCTATTTGCTGTATTTTTTTCTCGTCATTTTGTATTGAATCATCCACCTGATAATAAAAAAATCTAATGTATAAATCTTAGTTAAAATTTAGGGCCTATGTCCCTCTTGAAGCCTAAAATTGTGTTCACATGTGTTAGGGCTAACTGGCTAGTTAGCCCTATTAGATCATATCAGGCAGTCAGATCACAATGATATTTCATCAGAGAGTGGTGAAACAGGAAACTGCCATATTTACTAATTTGGCATTATTATGATGTTGACAGTATACGAGAATATCCTACTTTTCATTTTAACAGAATTTGCTTTTTATGCCTATTTGTTTTTTTACCTCTTTTCTAAGCGCCGCTAGCTCCTCCTCGGTGTACTTGCTGTGGTCTATCTCTTGCTCATCTTCTGGATCTTCCTCGTCTTCACTAACAGCAAGGCCAATGCCCATTTCCTGCAACAACCTATGACCTAAAGGATAACTGTCAGATTATGCTCTTAGCATGTATATGATGTGGGAGGCGTAACTCCGTTGATTTATTTGATCGATCATCACTCTGGAATATTTATTCTAGACGTAAGCCAATACATTTATTCATCAGTGGTGCCCTCTGACGGGATAATATTGCTGTAATATTATCTATAACGTTAAACCTACGTGCAGCAAATCATCGTCAAGTTCCCTCGCACGCTTGTACCCGGAACACGCGACCTCGGTGTCGAGCGCGTCGTCCCGCTCGAGGTCGGCGAACCTCGGGCACGTCTCGCTCTCGAACCCGAACCGCTTCTTGAAGAACGCGCGCACGCAACGCACGTCGCGGTCGAAATAACTGTATTCAAGGCACAAATCTTAAAAAAGGAATGAGAAAATCGTTTTTTTTTTCCTGTGGTCAAGATTGTATTTAGCCCGTAAGGAACAATAAAATCCGTTATCTCATTTAAAAAGTAATCAGAATAAAATTAATAATTTGTGGCTTTCATTTCATACCCTGTATGTAAAATCTGATACTTAAACAGTGTATTAAGTAAAAAAATTGCTAAATAAATTTTACAGAATGAAAAAATTGTTTAAAATCTTTAGGAAGAGTTACATTTTAAAAATAACATGAAAAATCTCACAGCTCGGCATTAGGATGCGAAGTGGACACCATCTGCGGGAAGTCAATGATGATGGGATGTCCCTCCTCATTGATCATGATGTTGAACTCGTTGAAGTCTCCGTGGATGACGCCGCAGTTGCCCAGCCGCACTATAAGCTCCATCAGCTCGTCATAGAGTACATCTGGCTCGTCCACTGCTGTTACATGTGTCCTGGATGAAAAAAGAATCTCTCTCATCAAGCTTTGCATAGTTTAGACACCAGTCTCTCATAATCTTTATAATTGCTTGTAATTGTGTTTAAAAAAACAGTTCTGTACAATAATTGTGGAGAAGAATAAAAATACAGTTTTATCTATGCATGTTCCAGGTTCCAAGTTCATTCAGGTCAGTGAAGCCAAAGTGAAGAAATTAAATTCGCATTTGCACGACCCTAGAAACTAAGGTTTGGGATTAAGAGAGAATGACTTATATGTATGGCATTAAGTCCACCTATTGTTAACATTTTATGTTGTACAATAAAATTTAAATAAACAAATTGTTATCTAATCATGGTTAGGTTTACTTGAGAACTTACAAAGGACCTCCGTGAACAAGTTCCATAACCACACAATGCCTGTTGAAGTCAATAGGTTTGGGCACCGGGAAGCCTCTGTCATACAAAGCCTTCATGTAAGCAAACTCCTTTGTGGCCGATATCCTGGACAGGTACAGCCAAGAGGCTCGATTGCGGTGCGCATGGTAGTCTCGCTTGCCTTTTATGTTGCGGAAACAGGTACGACCCAGTCTGAAATACATTTTATTTTTATGTTCTTATAAATGACATTGTTCCATCTCTCGCTTAATACCACTTTCACTTTGCCCTGTGTCTTTTCTTTTCCATTTGGTATGATCATCAGTGATCTTGGTTGCAGAAGTTAAATCAGATAAATCTTCTAAAATTAAATATCAAAATAAACCATTCTCAAACAAACTACTCCAAAGATTATTGTCAATGAAATGAAATGATTCAATTCAGCATTTTCTATATCATGTGTTTTTAAGGCATTTTTTTTTAAATACTGTTGACCATATGGGATGAGAATGTGTTGGAATCCTACCTGTGAAGTTTTAAGCAAAGGGGGTTTCTGTCTTCATCGGCCACTGTGTAAATGTTGGACTCCTTGCCAACTCCAATCTGATTGCCAAAGGAAGCAATCACCTTCCTGTTGGTCAGGGCCTTCAGAGCGAGGTAGTCGTATCCACTGTTGGTTAGCCGGTAACCATCATCTATAGGGTAAGTGATAAAATAAATCAATAATATTCACTATAATACATAATCAAATTTATATGAGCTAGGCTCGGTTTTGCAGAGGTATCAAATATTATATTTGAACATGAAAATATACTTAAGAAAATTTAAATAGTCTTACAATGCTTGCCACGTTCATATGTAAGCAATCTGTGTTTGCAAAGTTCTTTCATCAATTTGTGAACTCCTCCGTGGCGCAAGTTTGCTATCGAGGCGACCAGCGATCCAGGCACTAGTTCGTGGTTTTTCATACCCATTTCGACCTACAATATTCACAATATTTTTATTTTACATTATACAAAAAGTACACTGTGAAAGCTTAAAGAAAATAACCTTACCGCTGTTAACACCCGAAAGTCTTCGCTAGTTAAATAGCGTAATATAACAACATCTAACTTGCCCATAATGATTTTAAATTATAGTCAGGTATATTTATTTAAAACCTAAAATGCACAAAATAAACCAAAAATCACGTTTTTCGGTAAAAGGAAAGAAATGACAAATCGTATCGTAATATTTTTAATTTTGAAGTTGACAATCAACACTGTTCTTTTTTAAAGTCTACAGTATAAACTTTTACAGCCTTATTTAATATCCCAGAAATCCAATAGTATTAGTGTCTGCAGAAACGAAAATATCGTTGTTCCACAGACATACTTCAAGATATGCTTATATATCTGTGTGTAGTTCACTCTCCTTCCTCTTCTTCACTCGCTACGCGTTCTTCTTCACTAGAAGGCTCCGCAGTCGGTTTTTGGCTACTATCATCACGTTCTTCATACTCTCGAATGTACAGGAGCTGTAGGTAGGCTTCGACGCACAGAATCTGCAAGATATCGACATGAATCGACAGAAAACCGTAAGTCAGGTCATATGCCTTCAGGTGAGTAAAATCTGACACTGGTGTGTTAACACACTCGCAAAGAAGTAAAGGAACAGAAACCGTGTACCAGGGTTTTTAAAATTTAGGGTGAACAATGGTATTCCAATCCTAAAAATCACTCATCGTTCTCCCGTATATATCGTACGAGGTGACTAAGAGATAAAAAGGCGTGACAGCAAAATCATTCCCAAAAAGTCTTAATATCAAAGTTCGAGATTATTATAATAGACATGTGGGATGAAACTCAGTGCTGGTAATTTTTCGAAGTTGCTAAATGTCTGAATATCTCAATAATTCGTACCCTGGTTGTATCAGCGTAACCTTCCATTCGCATAGTATAACCAAACACACTAGTGGATATCTTGGATTCTGCCACGATCAAGTAGTTGTCTTCGGTAAATATGGGATAGTTTACTATTTTGTAGATGCCTGCTTTTATAGGGCACGTTATCCTATAAACATATAAGATAATTCTATATTTGACTTTGATTTCTCAATTTAATATTAAGTTACGATTTCATGTCGCTTGGGTACCTTGGATGAACGTGGTGGAAAAACATACTGTAAATCTCCTGTTCTTCGTTCTCTTCTTCTTCATCGCATCCATTTGAAATAATTGTAAAAGTTTTAAAATAGTCGCAAGTATCTAAGTTGCGTATGTCTTGGCACTTCTGCATGGTTCCCTAAAAGAAGAAATGCCAAAATAAACTCGCAGCCCGCAGCAAATTAGGAGAGTACAACTTATTATTCGACTGTTATTTTTGTAATTTTACTCCATACGCGATAGCCATTTGCAAACATATAAAATAAGCTTTAAGGGTTCGTGAATTCGTCATTAGGACTGTGTTACCTTAACAACCCAGCCGTTTTCAACGTCGTTGGTGATATTCATCATCCCACTCAAAGACGAATCATACAGCCTAGTATTGAGGCTCATTTCTGACACGGTGACTTCTTTACTGGGGTTCGCGTAGCAAGGCCCAATGCGGGTCGCTAAGAGGTTGGTGGGAGCTAAGTCCCCCATGACACCATTAAAAATGATACTAAATAGGAGGATGCTTAAAATTGACGTGGCCATGATTTGATGATGTTACCAATGAACTGAAATGATGAGATCAGAGTAACAATGACTATACTTAATGTGTATTTAATTGCGTATCGTCGGTTATGTCGTGTACTGTACATGGAGTTAGTAGGTACTCCGTAGTACCTACTAATATCATGGTCGTGTGTATCTGCTATAACCACAGATATTAGAACTATGTTACTATATTAGTTATGATTATAAATAATTTCGTTATCATATTCGGAACGTGGTCACAGATACGTTTTTGTTTTATATACTTCAGGTGCCTTACTTAAGCTATGTTCGGACGAGCTAGTTACGTTGCTAGACGCAGGAGGAGTGTTTTTTAAAACTACAATAATTAAGGATATATAGATTTATTCCGAATAATCACGATCGATTACATGAATAAAATAAATTAAATCTACGTGACCGCGAGCTTCAGCGATTGAAGTACGACAGCCCGACGAAGTTGCTTCATTTTCCCACTGTGGTCCAAGGTGCTGAATCTGCGGTTTCGTAATATCGTCTGTTCGGTTTCGGGAAATTGACTCATTGTTGTACATCTGGGTAAATAAGATACGATGATTCCAATATGTAACAAGCTTATAAATATAATGCCGAAAAAATATACTTAAGTATGTATGACTGACAATAAACATAATAGTGTCCAACGCTAAATTTTAACACAAACGTAAGAACAATGTTAGTCGAACATAAGCAGGCATAGGTCGAACCTTTAGACGCATTATAATTTACTGCTACTGCAGCTTACAATATCAGTTCCTATGAAACTGTATATTATTATGTACAGAGTATAAAAAGGCAATTGAAGTTTGACTCCTCAGTCAAACTTCTTCTGTACAGTTGAATCATGATTAAAACCAAATAATAAACGTGCTCTCATCTGATAGACAAGTTCTAACAAGACCTTTACAAACGTTTGAAAGCACATTTTCCAAACATAGCTAAGAACACTCATAAAAAACTAGATCAAAATTGGTTCATCCGTTTAAGGTCAGATCATTAACTCTACCATGAAGGCTGACAGACAGATAAACTTTCAAATTTATTTACATTTTTACAAGTCTGCAAACCACCCATTGGTTCATGTCATCAATGATTTGTGTCTAAAGAAAAAAAAGAAAAAATAAATCCAAATTAATGACACTCACTTTGACTTACAGTGCAGAATTGACATTGTCAGCGTGATAATGTAAACAAACAAAAACAGTTTTGCACTAGCAATTTATTCCAGTCCAATTTTATTTTTTTACGACTTCTCAACTTGAATCTATAACTCTAACATAATAATGGAAGAATCCAAAAAAGGAGTAAAGGTAATTCATTTATATTATTATTGTGCGGTGTTCTAGAGGTTATAAATTTGCAGTGAGAAAATAGTATAAATATCACTAAATTATCAGTTTATTGTTAGTAAAATGTTTAAACCAAAGTCGGTGGTTTATTGTCATGACCAAGAGTCCAAGATGTGACCGCACGTGACAGTGGAGGTAGGTATTACCTATCCACGTATTGTGATTACAATCCTAACCTCTTAAGTTTTATTACAATATATTATTATATTTTTTTAATTTTCGTTTGTATCTCACTCTCACGAAAAGAACGTATGTATAACCCTGACAACATGTTTTAAATATTTCAGAGAAAGAGAAACACTAATTTGGATTCAAAAGTAATTATAGATAACACTGCACCTCTGACAGAGGTTATTCACGATCTGTACCACAGGGAAACTACATTTAGTAAGCCTTACCGCCTTTACTACCAATTGCTGGGCCAACGCAGGTACAAAGGCATTGTTTCGGCAGTAAACAGAGACTTGTTTCATTTCGCACTCCCCGGACACCCATTGAACGCCTTCACAGACAACTACGATGGAGAAATTGATTACTGCTATTTTGAAAAGTTTCCATACAAGAGTTTATTGCCAAAATATATCACAAATATCAAGCACCAGCAGAAAGAGGATCCCATAACTGATTTACTGAAAAGAAAGCATGAATGGAGGTATAAAATACACAAGCAAAAAACCTGTAAGTATTACCTGTATTTTTAACCTCCACTCAACCAATTACAATAATTAAAACAATAACTCAATAAATACAAAAGACAACAATCTTATTGGCTTGATTATTTAGTAAACACACATTCTTTTTTTAAATTTGTAAAAAAAATGCTATGCAGTTTTGTAATATTTAGCTAACCCAATTAGACAATCGTCATTTGTCCAGTAGGCTTGGTCCCATTGTACAAAGCTAAAAAATATTTTAATTTTTTTAGTATGTTTTGTTTCTGAGGAAAAAACAAAGATCGAACATTTGAACGAGGAAGTGATGCAGGTACCTCAGTACCTGGTAGATTTGGCAGCTCATATCGACAGTGACCCTGATAAGAATTTTACAGATTCATACAACTGGTACTATGCAGGGAATGGAAATTTGCAGCTTGTTTGTGTACATTGGATGGACTACTTACTGCATAGTGAATTTAATTGTGTTTGTAAGTATAATTCTTTTGATTTAAGTATATTTTACAGCTAGATCCTTAGTGTAGCTAGATCTAGGTTTACCCATTGTTATCCTGGCTAGACCTATGTGCGGCCAACCTTAGATGGTTACACCTAAATGTAGCCTGCTTATCCTATAGGTTTATAATTAATCTGAGGCCGACTGCACCACCAAAGTCTAGCAGCATTTTGAGGTTTACAGATACAATTTTTTTGTATCATTTTGACAAATTGAATAACCTTCAATTTATTACATTATGCAAATTTCTGGAACCGGAAATAGTTATAAATATATAGTTAACTAATTCCGGAAGATGAGTGAATTGCCAAGATTGGATTGCCTCAAAATAAACTAATAATTGTTTCAGAAGGCTCAAAGATATTTTATTTCTAGTTAGTTTAAAGTAGTAGAATTCACATGGGTAAATAAATGTCTTAAATATATTTTTCATATTTTCAGCATTAACAAGGTTCCACAAAGACAATTTGACTATCGACTATGATGACACTACTTCTTTCTATTGCAACAACAACATTTTGGAAACAATATGCTCTTCTAACAACACTGTAGCCGTCAGGACTGCTTTTAAAATATTCATCCTAAAAATTATAGAAAACGACGGCAAGGTACAGCTAGAAAAACTTAAGTCTTTTGATTCCGAGCTGCCATTCACAAGTATATCATTTGATAAAGTTCACACAAATATTTTGTATGTGACAGATTTGAACTGCAAATTAACTATTATAAATATAGACAGAATTACGGGAAGATGCGTAAATTTGAAAAAATGCAGTCAATCAATAGTAAATAATTGGAATACAGTGATTGGTGTATCTCGTGGTATTTATATGCATGTAGACAAAAAAGCTATAACTGGATATGACAAGAGAACTCATGTTCCTATCGACACTTGGGATAGAGTAGCTGATATTGTGGACGAGACTGACTGCAACGCTTTGTCGGCAGTTTTTCAAGTGGAAGACTCACCAAACTTATATTTTACAACTGAACATCATCTATTCCTTATGGATTCAAGATGTAGTAAAAAAAATAAATTGAAAGTGGTTCAAAGATGGACACATGGCATGCAATGTGTTCCGACATATATTTCAATCCGTAAAGCGGAAGTGAATAAAGAATTAGTAATTTTGAGTAGTCAATGGTGTGAAGATATGTGTGTAGTTAGTAGTTATGCTGATAGACTTACCAGGATAACAGATGTTGATGGAGTAGCGATTCCTTACAGGCCGCCTAACATATTCAATACCTTGTCTGAATCAAGACAGAAGCTACTATGTATGGACATGAATAATCCTGTAGACAATAGATTGGCGTACTCAATCAGTGGCAAAATAGAAGTCGATATAGGAAGCAAGTTTGCTGTATTGATGCAAAACTCTGTAGGCGATATTTCTTCACATTTACTTTATCCTTTGTACATGGAAGATCTTATGGACGACGATGCTATACCTCGATTAGACGAGTGGGCGAAATTATACAAAGTTGAAAAGAAACCTTTTGAAGTCACGGGAATTTATAATTTTAGAAGCATTTGGAAGAAATTACGAAAGATGCCAGACAGTTTTGAAGGTGTCAACATAGAGGTAGATAGAGAGAAGCCCTTGCCTAGTGAGAAAGAAATATTAGATGTATTTAGGAATGAAGAAATAATGCCCGAGCTGTTGGATGCTTGGGATGATATCACCAACAACCCTGACCAATCATACTTAGATCTAAATATTAATGTACAAAGCGATGGAGAATAAATAAAACGAAATAATTAATTAACGTCTATATTTCCTATCTATAATGACTGAGATACAATACAAACACTCCCACACTCACGCTAAGCAATCATGCCAACATTTACACATAAAATTAATTTACCAACATAACAAATGCTTCCCAATGCGATTTTAATCTTACCGCTTCCGGTACTAAGGTCTCTCATCGTCTGGAACTGGTAAGTTTAAAACTGCATTTGTGTAGATATAACAGAACGATGGGACGTCAACCGAAAACAATAAGTACTTACATGCTTATAATTACATTATAAACAAAACAAAAATAGAGTAATATTTAAGGAAGAATTGCATTAACTTTGTACAATACATAGTAGATAGGAACAAATAGTTTGTCGACGTCGCCCAACGTAATAAAAACGTGTTTAATTATAATCGCTCCAAAAACAGTAAATTTATCATTTCATTGTCTTCCAATAACAAATAATATCTGACTTTATAGGTATTTGATTTTATTGTTTTACATAATATTTCTTCTCAAAAAGTGAAAATGAGTCAATACGATATAAACTTTGACAAATAGTCCTAATTCCTGGATTAACTGGTCTAGAACAGCACTTTGACTATAACTGATACATACATAGATACTAGCATAAATACATAAAGATTGAGCAGTTGGTAAATGAATGAAAATTGTTTTGTACTGCCGTGAGGGTACAGTGAGGGTTTTAAATTGGTTTAGTCTCTTCAATTTCAAGAAAATAAATATGAAATTAGTTGGCCTAGTTTAACATGACAAAGGTTTAATTAGCTTTGTTTTTAATTATGGAAAGGGCAACAGCAAAATATAGAAGTTTTATTACTAAATTAGATTTCTGACTGTCAGTTTTCTTCGTCACAAATGAGGCAAGTGATTTTGTGCTGTCTATTAATTATAAAAGGGGCATCAGAGGGCGAAGTGCGGGTTTGCATTTTCACTTCTCACCATCGAATCGATTCGAAGTGAGACGCAGCGAACCAATGACACTTTTTCTATATAACATTGTTTGTCAGTCGACAAGTGTAGAAGTATTCAGAAGCCGGTGGTTATATTTCCATATGATGCAAATGACAGGTGTCCGAAGCCTGATAATAAACGAAAAATAAGTAACATATAAAGAAATTTTATTGAAATTAAATTAAATAATATACTTTTTATTTTATTTTTGTAAAAATGGGTAAGGTTTATTTTTTACGCTTTTTCTCCATTTGTTATGTTTTATGTAATATAATGTGAACTCTTGTTTCTCTTTAACATGGTGCATCTGCAACATGCAGAAGCATCTGCTTCTTTAACACCAGCTGATTTAAATTCTTTCGGCTTTCGGGACTGTGACGTCGCTAAGCCCAAGGTCAGCATAAAAATAAACTTTGAAATGAAGATGAAAATGTGTCTTTCTTTCATCTGAGCGTTTTTTCTTCCGCAGCTATAAAGCGTCAGAAGCCAGAGTCCACTTTCCTACTTTTTCGCAGACCTCTTAGTAGTCAGAGCACATTCAGACATCGTGCCTGGTAACAAAGGCAGCACTCACTAGCGGCGGGTGAAGGAGCGCAGCCAGTTCCTGGTGAGCGGCTGGTCCTGCGCCTGGCGCTCCTTCTGCTCGAGCTGCTCCAGCAGCCGGCGCTGGTTCTCGCGGAACATGGCGATGGGGTCGTCGAACTGGCTGTAGTACGTCAGCACCTCGCGCACGTCCGCCACCTCCGACATCGCGATCGCTGACCATTCAAATTATACAGGATGTTAAAAATGACCCTAGTCGAAATTCTAAATTTTTATTGACGTCGAAAATTTACTTAAAACTAAGTCTACTGCGGACTTTCAAAGCGCTGGTGAAGAAGAAGCGGCGCAACAAACTTCACCGCAACCTGTTATCAATAGATCACCATTTGCTTCCATAAAAACATTAATCACAAAAATGTTTATGATGCTGTCTAGTGGTAACTATTCGAGCTAGTACCAATATAAAACATACTTGAGATTATAGTATTCTTTAGCTAGTATACGATAAGTAGTAAGTATAAACATGTAAATGCTCACTCTGCAGCAGATTGGCGAGGTCCAACAGCGTCGTGTCGTCATCGACGCCCTTCCACTTGTTGAGGATCAGCGTGTTCTGCGGGTGGAACTTGGTCGACGCCTTGTTCCAGTCCACCACTATTACCTGCGTCCAACCAACACACATTATGCCGGCTACTCCACACTGTCGTCGAACTTTCTGCCAAACTATGACGGACTCGGTATACATGCTGGTTTTTCATCGCGGTTAATAAAATCTCTCATACAAATAACGCAATGTTCACGCATTCGCGTCGGCATGTGTCTGAGTTCGGCGACAGTGTAGAGAAGACATTACATAATGTGACAAATTTTAAAATCTGATACCTGTGATCGTCTACACATGGATCAATGTAATATATAAAATTCTCATGTGACAGTTTTAGTTACCAAACTCTTCCGAAACAAATTCGCCGTTTTTCATTAAATGTTTGAGAATAGGTTTTTATCTATTTTTAATACCTCTAAAGGCCACCCAAGCGAAATCAGCCAGCTAGTTAATTACGAATAGTTTAGTATCATAAATTGTTTGCTTTCTTTGGTAAAATTTAGGTACCTCGCATTTATATAGGTGTGTTTTGAGTTGATGTACTAGGTAAACTTACCTGAAACTGCTAAATTTACCAGACCAAATAGGTAAAAAATAAGATATAAAAGGGGACCTCCACATACCTTGGAAAGATCCCTGTTGAGCCCATCAAGATTCTTGACATGAACTCCATCAATGAAATGTGTGGAATCTCTGAACAGTCTGTAATTGATCAGCTTATTCTCCGGGTCCAACTTGTCTATGACTGGCCAGATCATAAACACATTCTCTGTGGTGAAGATGACCACTTCAAAATTAGAGTTGGCTACGGTTTGCAAGAACTGGTCAAGGCCTGGTCGTTTTTTGAACCTGAAAATGTTTGATGTATTAGAATTTATAACAGCAAGATAATTGGCCAAGGAACTGGGATTTACTGTTTTGGTCATTCAATTTATTTATGGGATAAAACATTAACCACCAAAACTATAAAAAAAACGAAAGGAGTATTATGATCGGTGGAGGAAGCAAGCAATTTGAAAATAGAGGAAAAATATTTTACAAAGACTAAGTTACCTCCATCCGGTCTGGTAGGACCAGTCGGGGTGTACCAGCACGTCGGTGAACTCCAAGACGAGGGTGTAAGTCGGCTGGTACGGCGCCGGCAGCGGGTCTGGTAGGAGTTTCTCGCGAGATGGCTCTTTGATCATCTGGTGAAAGATATTTTTAAAATACACACGCAGATTGAGTTATAACATTATATAATATAGACAAACATCCAAGACTCTGTAATGTGAAAATATGAATGGACTGAAAAATTAATCTGAAAATAGACTGGGGATCAAACTCAGGATTTCCAATGTTGCAGTCTGGCATGATGACCATTAGGCTAATAGATGTCGACACTCCATGGAACTTTCTCAAATACAAAGTTTGTGTTGATGTCCAGGAGACCTGTGAACTTAATATTATATAAGCTAGTGATTGATTTCAATTGAATGGTGTCGCGGCTCCAAGGCCAAGGTAACATATGACAGGCGCTTTTCTTACCTTCTCATAGAAAGTGAGCTCCTTCCAAGTCCTCTTGAGATACTGCAGCACCAGCGGCTGATTGGAGAACTCGTCCTCCAGCAGCTGCCCGTCTTCGCCGCGCCGTGGAGCGCCCATCTCCACCACGAGGCAGCCGCCCATCACCGTCAGCGCGCCGCCGAACACGCCGAAACTATAATATCCATCCATCACAGTAGTAATTAGGGTGGGTGACAATATTAGAAATTTTATTTATTAGTATGGAGTGTTTGTATTTACAGCATAAACAGAAATTCACTCAAACTAATAATAAACTTTATTTCTTATTTAGTGTGTTATTGCTGGCAATGGTGTCGCCTACAGGCATTTGGCATAACTTTTATGACTACCTACCATCAAGTGGCAAATAGTCACACACACATTAGTGAATTTTATAGCACATTGGTTAAACAAGCATGCAGGTTGCCTGATGGTAAACAAACACTGCAACCTGTGGACACCAAGGCATGTGTCATGGACAATATTTAATCAGTTATTATTGTATACCCAATCTTCATCCGCTTCCAACTCTTTTCATTTTCTTCATTCTTCTCCTTGTTCTCCTTATCAAACTGCTCTTGCTCTTTCTTGATGGTCTGAGCGTCCTCACTGCTGAGAGGTGCCTGCGGGAAGAATCGGCCCAGGATGTCCACTTTCTCCGGTTGTCTGTCTTTTTTATCTGCTATTAAAATTAGTGGATAATTTTTGTTGCAGGCGACATAGTTTAGTAATATTCTTCGGCCTATAAATACAGACCTTAATTTAAAATATTGGACAAACCAAATTATATGACGTAACGTGTAGGCAATGTGCTCTCCATCAATTTGAAATTAATAGATAGAGATACCTTTACGATCCTATAACCAATGTGCTTTGCATTCAGTGTTTTAAAATAATAATAAAATATAAATGGTTCAGGCACATTTTGAACATCTCAAGTGCAAATATGAAGCTTTTTCTATCGCTGATAATATACATACAGGAATTTAGTTTGATGTGCTAAAACTAGTTCCAGAAGGTGCAGTGCATGTTTTGGTTATTCTAAATGAGCCTAACTGAACGAAATCACTAAAAAACATGTTAATTTTAAATTATACTTTTCGTAAATTTACTTTACTAGATGTACATTATATTTATTTAGTAATTTCGAAATGAAATAAAAACTAACCTATATTTTCGGTGGAATAAGTTCTAACTGAATCTGCAGTAAATAACCATTTTGTACGTTTTGAATTTGTTAAATTGAACTTTGGCGAGTGATTATATATTGACACAGTTTTTGATAAAGTAAATGCTTTTCTAAGAGACATTTTTAATTCATTTAATTCACATTAAATTACTTCACAATCACAACAAAAATTGAATAATATCACGACAGAAGCGAAGAGGGGAGCGCGGTTTTGACAGCATTAACAACTAAAATGACATTTTACCATAGACATCAGCTGATTTCACTGACCTTTGCTTGACAAAATAATTAATTCTGAAAAAAAGAACTGTTGTCAATGTCTATTGTCTTGTTAGTCATCCGTCAATCAACTAATAATGTGTCATGATTATCATAGCTCTACTGGAAATAAATAGCGCGAATATTTTTATTTAATCCATTATTTTTTTCTTGCTATCATTAGTTAGTGGTTTAAAATAAAACCTATTAATGTCGTCCCAAAAGGCTTTAGACAAAAAATATTCTCTACTGAATTTTGTGAAGAAAACTACTAGAGATTCTAGCAGAAGCAACAGTCCCAGGTTTTGTTTACGTTCGAAAATACGAATACATATTTGTGTTACCTTTTATGGATTTATGAAGCACAAGATGATTCAAATAAACAAACGTTATGTTTCAGTAGCAATAATGAGCCGACAACAGAAAAAAAATCTAAATTTGTCTGGAAATCAAAATCCTCCGTCACTGCCACTCCACCTGCGAATTCCTGTAAGTATTACTTCCAAAACTATTTACTATCTATAATTAAATATATTAAATAAATTATATATAAATATCACATTAAGTTATTATGTAGCCTGTAGATGTAAAAATGTGTGAAATAAATAAGTTTACAATGCAACCTATATCTCAAATCCAATGAAATAGTAAAAACAACTTACATAATAAATTATAATAACAGCTTGGAAGCTTGTTTTAAAGTTCATTGTTTGACGACCTCAGTGGCGCAGTAATAAAGTGCTTGCCTGAACCGAGAGGTTCCGGGTTCGATCCCGGTCGGGTCATGATGGAAAATTATCTTTTTCTGATTGGCCTGGGTCTTGGATGATTATCTATATATGTATATGTTATCAAATATAGTATTGTTGAGTTAGTATCCCAAGTCTAGAACTTCTGTGTAATTTGACCTAATATATTTATTTATTTATTTAATTGTTTTTAGGGACACCACCATTCAAGAAAGTGACCAATGACAACCCACATTCTACTGTAAGTATACAATAAATTTATGACATTATTTGTCAAAGCCATGTTTCATGTTTAATTTTGAATTGTATACCTATAGCATTTCTCATAAAGCCCTAAACTACTGGCATTTCAGAACAACCACTGCTGAGAAGAAATGCCAAAATAATATAATTTAAAAAGTTGTTTTTTACTTTTATTTTCTCTAATAGAATAAACAAATACAAAGTTTGTAAACCACATGACCAAAACAGGTGGAAGAGATGCTTCTCTTGACCATGTGGTTTCTAGAAAAGGAAGGGTGTCCTGCTGGACACCCTTCCTTTTCTATTAAATACATACATCCCCTTCTCTACACTCTAGGATAAGCAGGTGTGTGAGTAGCCTTCCTAAAATTACTTTTATTGCAGCGCTCACTGAGTCAGAAAGAAAACCAAGTTGAAGTATCACCAAGTGTATTGCCCAGTGTAAAGTCAAACAACAAGCTGGAAGCTTTGAAGAACAATGAGTATACTAACAGAATTCAAGATGATGATCTTAGTAATGATATATTTGATGCTATGGATGTGGTTAGTATTGGTTGAGACTTATTTATTTATTGTCTTTTGTAAGGAATCTGCATTTTTTTCAAGCTAAGATCTCTCTTCAAGTTTGTGGCTGTGACATACCAATATGCCTAGCTTAAAAAATAAATCTTTACATTATAATGATTTTACAACCGACCACCTTCTTGACATAAACCTTTGGAAATTCTGTTATCGCTGTTGTTGCTATCAAAGCTATTCTTATCCCTTAGCATTTAATTTCCACAGGGGAATATGAATTGGTAATATCAGTCAGCGCGCGCGCGTCGTCAAGGTCGAGCGTGTGCATAGTCTCCGTTTGCGCCGGCGTCGCTAATCGTATTGTGACAATGGCTTCGAATGTTATGAAATGTACGGGTTGTAACCTGGTGATATGTGAAGTGTTGGCTTTTGTAAAAAACAAACTTGATGTGATGGACGAAGACAGTTTAAGTAAAATATGTGTTACGGCGTTTTCGCCAGAAGAGCTTCTTAGTGCAAAGAAATTGTTATTTGACTCCATACCGACGGGAAAGCGGCCAAAAGTACATAAAGGAGATAAGAAAACACAACGGGACATAGAGGATATTATCATGCTTCTAAAGCAGACTGATCCGGAAAATATTCCTATTTTTGTGGCCCGTGATCTTCACAAACTACCGCCAATTACGTTCGACCACGTAGATGTGACCCGACTACTTAAAGATATATTGGTGCTGAAGGAAGAACTTATAGCAGTAAAGGGCAGCTATGTCACAATGGACACCTTCAATATATTACAAAGTCAAGTTGAGGCATTAAAACCCCCGAAAGTTGGAAGCGGAATTAGTGACGATTTTTGCAACATAAATATGAGGAGAGGAGGTCATCGTTTAAACGATTATCACTATGAAAGTGGGCCGATGGGTATACATCATTTCCCAGAGTCTAGTCCAAATGGTGACGATAATAGTACAATAATTAATACAAGACCACCTGACCAATCGTTTGTAAATTCATACAGAGACATTATCTGTACAAACGTGAGTCATAACCGTAACGGACAAAACGAAGATAAGTCAAGTGCGCCTTCAATACCGCGAACGTCGGATCAGGTGGTCAGTACGATGATTGCGACGACTAACGGTAAGGACTGCATTCCAAGTGATGCGCAAACAAAACAGCAAATGACACCGTGCACTATTGCGAGTACAATGGAACCGATGACACATACAGTTACCGCTATTGCGCACTCATCACAGCGTATGTGCCAACAAGATTCCTGTTCGTTAGCTGAAGTTGTAAAGGCGCCTGGTGAATGGAAAGCTGAAAGTTTATCTGAAGAATGGAAAACAGTTCAAAAGAAAAGGCTGAGAAACAGAATCGTTAACAGAATTGTGGGCAAAAAAGGGATCGCAACTACAGAGCCCGACGGAAAGTTTAGAGCAGCTGACATAAAAATACCATTGTTTATTTACAATGTAGACAAGTCTACTACCGTGAATGATATAATGTCACATGTATACAGCAAGTCGCAAATTAATATTACGCTGCAGAAACTGGCCCTTAAGAACGACAGAGGATATAATGCGTACAAAATTTTTGTACCTAAACACAAGTTGGATATATTCCTAAATGAAAATTTTTGGCCTGAAGGTGTATTGTTTAGGCGTTTTGTGGACTTCACAAGATCCAAAATGAAAAATATGGCGGAACAAGAACAAAATGGATAGTACACCGGAAAAACAGCGGTGGACCTATCGTCGGGAGTGCTGCGTGGTCGGCCGTACGGTGGCGTGGCGATCCTGTGGCGTAAGTCCCTGTTTCCATGTGTCTCAGTAATACAGTGCCAAAGTGATAGATTAACGGGTATTAAAGTTTCTATGTGTGATAGTTCGATGATAATAATAACAATGTATATGCCTACTGACGAACGTAATAACTTAGTCGAGTTCGTTGCAATTTTAGGTGAAATATGTGCTATTATAGAAAATGAAAGCGTGGACCTGGTTTATATATTGGGCGATTTTAATGCACATCCCGGCGCGCCTTTTTTCAGTGAGCTTAAGGACTATTGTGAGGAGCAACAAGTATGTTTATTGGACACTGAACTCCTGCCACCTGATTCATATACTTTTGTGAGTGATAGTCACGGGTGTTGTAGGTGGCTTGATCATTGCGTGACTTCGTTAGCAGCTAGACAGACTGTTGAGAGTGCAAAAATTCATTATGACGTTTTTTGGTCAGACCACCTACCGTTAGAAATAGTTTGTAATCTACAACATTGTATACCGAAGGTGTCAGTCGACAGTTATGTGCTTAATAATTCAAGAAAAGGTGTTATATGGGGTGAGAGAGATCAGTCGCAAATACATGAATACCATAATTTATGTCATAGCAAATTAAAAATGATTGATTTTCCTAGTGAACTTACATATTGCGCTGATAAGTTATGTGATGACGTTGAACATAGAACTGTGATAGATAAGTTGTATAAATCAATTGTAACAGTGCTTGTAGAGGCTTCAGTATATTCCTTTAAGGGAGCGGCAAAAAGGAGGGAAAGCTACGTCACGGGCTGGAATAAACATGTTCGGCAGGCTCAGCAAAAAGCTAGAGTGTGTTTTAGGGAGTGGCGTCTGAATGGTAAACCAAGGGAGGGGGTGATTTATGAAACGATGTGTAATAGTAGAAGAGAATTTAAATCAAAGTTGAAATACTGTCTTAAACACAAAGAGCAGATAAAGATGGATATAATAGCTGGCCATCATAAGTCTAAAAATTTTTCAGAATTTTGGAAAGCCACTAATAAACTTACTCCTAAAGTAAATATTCCAGTTAGTGTGGATGGGGTTAGTACGCCTCGTGACGTAGCCAACCTCTTTAGAAGCCATTTTAAGGTGGAACCGCGTTTGGGTCCGAAGGACTGTGAGCGGATGCTCGAGGCTGGGAAGCAAGCCTCTGATGACCCTCCAATTAAAATAACTAATGCTGAAATAGTCAAAGTTATCAAGCATATGTCTAGGGGAAGGTCACCGGGGCATGATGGTCTCAGCATCGAGCATCTGCAACACGCGGGTGTTCACCTACCCAGAGTATTGTCCATGTTGTTTACCTTCTGTCTGCGTCATAACTACTTACCTCCTGACTTAATGAAGACCATTGTAGTTCCTATAGTTAAAAATAAGACAGGTGACGCCTCGGACAAGGGTAACTATAGGCCCATATCACTTGCGACGATCCTGGCTAAGGTGCTGGATGGTGTGCTTAACAGGTATTTAAGTCAAAACGTGTCACTACATGATGCTCAGTTTGGCTTTCGATCTGGGATGTCTACCGAATCTGCTGTACTGTGCCTTAAGCATACTGTCCGGTACTACACCGATAGGAATACACCTGTGTTCGCATGCTTCCTGGACTTGTCAAAAGCATTTGAGATGGTCTCATACAATATCCTATGGAACAAAATGAAAACCAAGACTGATTTGCCTCCGGAAATCATTAATATGTTCAGGTATTGGTATGAAAATCAAAGCAATCTTGTCAGGTGGGCGGGCGAGTATTCGGAAGAATATAAAATGATGTGTGGAGTGAGGCAGGGGGGGCTTACCTCACCTACTTTGTTTAATCTATATGTCAATGGACTGATTGAGGAACTCAGCAGCGCGGGTGTCGGTTGTTCGGTGGATGGCTGTTTTATTAACAACATTAGTTACGCGGATGACATGGTGCTGCTGGGTCCCTCCGTCAGCTCATTGAGAACGCTGTTGAGTATTTGTGAAAAGTATGCCCTGACCCATGGGCTCAGGTACAACGTGAGTAAAAGCGAGGTAGTAGTTTTTAAATCAGGTAGTAAAACGTACCAAATTCCTCTGAATCACTCTGAATGGAGCTGTCTTACAGCAAGTCCCTAAATTCAAGTACTTGGGTCACTGGGTCACCGAGAATTTATCTGACGACATGGACATTGATAGGGAACGCAGAGCATTGTCGGTAAGGGGCAATATGCTGTCCCGTAGGTTTGTACGCTGCTCACGAGAAGTCAAGGTTATGCTTTTTAAAAGTTACTGCCAAACATTATACACGTGCAACCTATGGTGCAATTATACCAAAAAAGCCTACAATGCTTTGCGGGTCCAGTACAACAACAGCTTCAGGGGTCTGTTGGGGCTGCACTGGCGCTGCAGTGCCTCAGGAATGTTTGCCGAGCACAGCACAGACAGCTTCCAAGCGGTGCTTCGTAAAAGAGTTGCCTCCCTGTGGTCACGGGTAAGGTGCAGTAACAACACGCTCCTGAGGGTGGTGTCAAAGAGGGTAGATAGCCCAATACTCAAGTCCTGGGCATCGTTACATGTCCAAAACGATAACCCCCATTTTAAATTCTACTAACATAGTTGTCTAAGTTTCTTACTAATATAATATGGACTTGTATTGTATATGTGCATAGTCTGAAATAAATTTTTTCATTTCATTTCATTTCAATATTCTAGGATGCAAACCGCATGCCACAGCAAGTTTGTTGACTGTGCAATACATTGCAAACCTTGCTTCTTCCCGATAAAGAGAGCTCTCTTTAAATACATTAGCTAATGAAAAATGCTGTCTTCCAGGATGATGAAATGAACTGCCTCCCAGATATGTTCCCGTCCAATCAAAAACCTGCACCTGAGAAATCTGATAGATCTGTAAGAATAAGTTCCACACCCTCTCCTCCTAAAAGCAAACAGAATACAGTAAGTCCAGAAAAAGAAAAGAATTTAAAAACTCCAGACAAAATAAGCCCACAGAGAGACAAAGATCCCTTGAAGAACTTGAGACTTGATGACTCAATATCTAAGTTTTTGAACAAAGTATCACAAAATCCAGCATTGAAGAAGTTAAAGGTAAGCATATAAAAAATTATGCTTGCAAAAATTGGGTACTAATTGTATTTTATGTTTTTTCCATATCACAAAATCCATTTTATTCACAGTATTATGCTTTTTGTACTTATAACACTGTAATATATTTTTAGACTAGCTAGAATAGTCTAGTTAGTTAAAAAATATTACAGTGTTATGAGTGTACTAGTGTATAGGCATAGGAGTTTT
Source organism: Plodia interpunctella (assembly GCF_027563975.2). Classification (NCBI taxonomy): domain Eukaryota; kingdom Metazoa; phylum Arthropoda; class Insecta; order Lepidoptera; family Pyralidae; genus Plodia; species Plodia interpunctella. Next base: position 9,081,088 of record NC_071308.1, on the reverse strand, counting down.
GAGAAAAAAATGGCTTGTTTCCTTTCTGTAAGTACATTTGAAAATATTTTTTGTAGGATAAAAGTGCCTTAAAACACCAAGAAATAGACAACTGCAAAACAATGTATATAGAACTCTTAGAGAAAATAAGCAATGCCTTCGACAGAATTCCAAACTGCATCAAAGAGAAATTTCCTGGTTATGACAGCAGAACATATGCTAAACTGAAACATTTGAAAACTAAATTAAAGGCCGCAATAGAGCAAAAACCTGAAGAAGAAGAATTAACACAAGTAATAGACTCTCCAGTCAACGACGATAATGATTATAAAACAAATGGTTATGAAAGTCCCTCACTGTTAAACAGTAATGATGATTTAAATGACTTTGATCTTGAAACCAATCACATTCGTGGCACCAAGCATTTAAATACTGATACACTTAATAAAACGGATATGAAAACATCAACACCTGATCCCATCAATTTCGACAGACTGCCTAGCACAAGCAAGAATATATACTCAGACTTGATAGCTAAGAAATCTTTATCATTTGATGCATTTTCACCTTGTAACTCTACTGTGAATTTGGAAAGTAAAAATTCGGGAATTTTAGATTTAGATACACCAGAAGCAAATAAAAGCAAAGGCAAATTTGTATTTAAAAAACCTTCAAAGACAGCGGAAGAACTTAGCAGTAAATCCACGCCAGCGAGGGATGTTCCTTCTAATACTTTGGAAAGACTGAAGAATGCTTCAGAGAAATTGAAGCCACTAGTTGACAAGCAACCAACTAAAATAACTCCGGTGGGCAACAGCTCTGTTCAATTCCAACCTCCACAGTTTAGTAAAAGTTCGTTGCTTAATTTGAATAAACCTTGCACAATAGTTTCTCCTATAGTCAAAGATGATTCAGTATCAGAATATGAGGAAGAAGATTATGAAGTCCCAGTAGATATGGAGGAAGATGTGGACTTGTTAACACAGACTAGAGATAGTGTTATAAATATCAGTGATTCGAATGCTAGCTCGAATATTGAACTGATTAATAATAAAGAGATTCCAATAGATGATGATGGCTGGCCCGAGTATAGGATTGAAGATTTTGAGGATGATTTTGAGCTGGCTAGCAAAGAGAAAGATAATGATGTGATCAATTTGATGGAGCAGACTGTGATCAGTGATGATAAGAAGCCTAAGTATGAAGGGATGGGAGATTTTCATGCTGGCACAAAGAATGATGGAATTACCGGTAAGTTTGTCAAATTTATTACAAATGTGTCTTTTAATTCGTCAATTATCAATATAATCAAGATGACGACCTAATGATTGTCATACGGGACTGCTACACTGGAGGTACTATCTCCGGTCAAGTCAATATGGAAAATGGTCTTTTTCAGATTGACCTGGGATGTATAGAATATAACATCGTTGAGTTAGTATCCCATAACTGTATACATGTATTTATTTATTTAATTTAATTAAGCTTCTATTTTTAAACACCTTAGAATTTTTTTCGGGACAGTCTGACCTGTGTGAAATTATCTTAAACCGTTCCATTATTTTGTGCAGGGGAATTCGACGGTTTAAATTACCCGCACTCGGAGCTCATGATGGAGATGTTCAAGGAAAAGTTTGGTCTGAAGACGTTCCGCCCCAACCAGCTGCAGGTCATCAATGCTACTCTATTAGGCAACGATTGCTTCGTGCTCATGCCTACAGGAGGGGGTAAGTTTTACTACTTCATCCTTTATGGTTCAACTAGCTGCGCCCCGGGACTTCGCTTCCAGGTTATTTTCTACCCGTATACGAAATTTCATAACAATCGGTTCAGTAGATATAATGCGTGAAAAGGTAACAAACAAACTTTCGCATTTATAATATTATATTTGGGATGTAAATGCAATTGGCTTTTTTAAATTGTTCTTATTGAGTCTGAGGCAAACATAGCATTTCCTAGGAGGGTTGACGTCAGGGTTGACGTCTGAAATCACGACTGAATTAAAAAAAAAAAAAAGAGTCACAGTCCCAATTGAAATCGGGAATACGCAAAGATGACAGAGAGAGACATGTTTCTGTCATCTATGTTGTGACATGTACTAACGCCCCGTCCCTGCTTCGCTCGTGTAAAACCATGAGAAATTACACACCTAAACCTTCCTCTAGAATCACTTTTATCTATTTAGAAAAACGGTATCAAAATCCGTTGCGTAGTTTTAAAGATTTTAGCATACCTAGGGACATATATACAGAAACTGTTTTTAGGATATGATGATGATTAAGTATTATGAGTTCGCCGTATCACGTATAAACCTATGTAGGTTTTTGTTGGTGGTGCTTGTGTTTTTCATATAAAAATATTGTAACTTAAATAAAGAAATAAAAAAATCAATAAATTCTCTATGTTCGCAGGTAAATCCTTGTGTTACCAACTGCCTGCAGTGCTGACCCCTGGGGTCACCATAGTGGTGTCTCCGCTGAAGTCGCTCATCTTGGACCAGGTCAACAAGCTGCTCTCGCTCGATGTTAGTATCCTGTTTGTTTTACTTTTTGAGTTAAAATATTAATTTGTTGTGTGGCGAATCCTGTTTAATAATCTTATCTGTCTGTCATTCTAACTTCATTCTAACTTTTGTCGAAACTTCATACAATGTTTATGTTGTCTATCGATGGACATGAAAACGACGGAGTGCGACTGAGCAATGGGGCATGGCTCTAAGGTGGTCATGTATATTCATTCAGTTGATGTAATCTCTTTATTAAGTAATTGTAAAAAGGAATAGGTTAAACACGTCTTGTCAAGTGACGTATGCGTCTTGACAGCATAACGTAATGAACGTAATGTTTAACAATTAAATTGTGGTCTTAGTTTGTGCGTGCGTTAAAAAAGCGTTTATGCCCGCACGAACGAGGGATTAAAATCGAACCTGGTTCACATATTTATAAGGCTGTACTCATAATACCCTGTGGAAAAGCAAAGATCTTGCATTACTAATTGTCGCACAGCATCAATATTTTGTTGTACCACTACCGATTTAGGACGACCCTCCTTAATTTCATCCGTGAGCATAGACCGTCCACGTTGAAATTCCTTAAACCAATAATACACAGTGGTTTTCGATGGTGCTTCATCTCCAAAAGTTAAAATCAGTTGTTCGATGCACTGTTTTTGAGTTAATCCACGCCGAAAATCATAATAAATCATCGCGCGAAAATGTTCACGAGTTAAATCCATGGCAATGAAGACAAGCTATTTTCAAAATTGGCGCCAATTGAAAAAAACAAATGACAGGGACATGAAAAATATTTATTCTCTAGCCGAAGAGTTCTATTTTCAAATGTTGTAATTACTTTTTAAATATTCTAGAATTATTGGCCAGTTCCGGATACATAAATAGCAGCCCTCGTACATGTTGTATACGTAGATCCCCGCCGGCCACCTGTCGGGCGACGTGTCGGCGGCGGCGGGCGCGGACGTGTACCACAAGCTGTCGCTGCGGGAGCCGCAGCTCAAGCTGCTCTACGTCACGCCCGAGAAGATCAGCAGCTCGCCCAAGTTCCAGAACATGCTGGACTCGCTCTACTCCAGGGGCAAGATAGCTAGGTGAGGAAATTATTAATATTTCATGCGTTTGGCCGCAGTCGGATGCATGTAACTAGTTGTTCGCCGCGAACTTAGACCTCGCGAACACAATCAATTTGTTACAAAGTTGTGAATATTTCATAAACTACTGAACCGATTTTGTTGCCCCACGAACTTAAAAATTATATTGGCATATCCTACATACCTTTTAAATTAAATCGAATTGAAGTTATGGTGTACAAACATACATACATAGTTTTTTTTGCCCCTTTTTTAGTACAATCTTAGACCTCGCTCGCTTCGCTCGCTCGTTCAATTAATAGTGAAGAATTTAGGAATTAATAATGAAGAAACGTAATGTTTCTTTCCACTCCAAATTCGACAGCACTAGTGTTATAATAGACTTAGAGTCGAAAATTGTATATCACATGCATGTATTTATCACTACATGCTCTTGTCGGTGCAGCATTCGCCGCACCTCATCTTCGGCTTTACTTTGAAGGTCTCGATACGACACGATGCCTTCTCTTTCAGTTGGTTCACTTAACACTTGTTACGTCGTCTTGGACCCCTTTCCTTCAATAATAATACATATTTATTTACCAGAATCATGTACAACGTTGTTTAGTCTAAAAAAAAACTAATTGTTATTAACATTTTGAAAATTAAGCAAAAACGCAAAAATGGATCTGTGACTCCCTACACTAGGCCTAAGCCTGTCGCGTGAAAGCCAAATGTCGCGGTAACAAATAGTAACTCGATGCATTTTTTTTTGTTAAATAAAGCGTCGCGTCGTATCAAGTGGTCAATATTTTTTACAAGTAACAAAATACATGGATTCGGGCTCAGATTTGTGATAGACGAGGCGCACTGCGTGTCGCAGTGGGGACACGACTTCCGTCCGGACTACAAGCGGCTGTTCATGCTGCGCGAGCGCTTCCCCGCCACGCCCGTCATGGCGCTCACCGCCACCGCCACGCCGCGCGTACGCATGGACATACTGCATCAGCTCAAGGTATCGTCTCTCACTCTCACTCTCTCTCTCATCTGAACTTTATCTCGGTTTCTTCCTCAGCCTTTGAGTTGAGCCCGGGGTCCGCTTCCCTACTTTTTCAACGCCAATTCGCACGGTCGTTGTCAGACAAGATCAAAGAGAGAAAAAAAACATAATTCAAAAGCGTAACAACTTTCATATCGCCGCTTCGCCGCTTTTAGTATTGGCAATCTCTATGTAACTTATGGGCGCCTGGTACCTCATCCAGACTGTTAAAAGTAATTTCAAAATTTGCAGCACTTTGCGAGTTAATTTTTTTATAAAAGTGTCATCTATTATAGACATCGTGTATTTAAGTATACCCATAACAGATGTCATCAAAATTGGTCCAATGGTTTAGGAGTTTCCCATGCGTTTAAATGTCTTTGTCACACGAATTTTGTTAGAGAAATAGCAGTAGGGGGGCATCTCTGTATTTACTTCATATTTTTAATGTTTCAAGGTGACGAACTGCAAATGGTTCCTGTGCAGCTTCAACCGGCCCAACCTGCAGTACAGGATTTTGGAGAAGAAACCCAAGAGCATCAACCAGGAAGTGGCCAATATCATCAAGGAGAAATTCTTCAGGTAAATATTTCGGTAGATGAATGCGAGATTTTAAACCGTAATAAAATTCACCATCATTTATTTTTGATCAATAATTCAAATCTGAAAAACATAAAATCTGGTCCAATAATTTAACGAGGCATTGGAAACATTACCCTATATTATTTGTTTTTTTTTTACGTGGTTCAAAATCTTTTTAAATGTCACTATTTATGAATGAATGAAAAATTATGTAAGTATTCAAGTAACCAATACTCACAAATTTGTTAGTACACTTAAGCTATGTTAGTATGTAATTAATAAGATTAATATTTAAATAAAATTAACAATTCGGTATGTAAAGCAAAATATATACTATGTTGATTCCAAAACCATTTCGAGATCTTAGCATAGTAAACTATATTTTACAATTAAAAGTCCAGAAAAACACCTGATGGTATATATTTTTAACATTAAAGAAAAAAATAGTTGACCCTCAATGACCTCTAAAAGGTAGCCTGAATGCATTAGTTTTCAAGTCCTTCCAAAAAGAAAAAGTCAATGTGTCAAAAACTGACACAAATAAAACAGTTTCTTTGTTGCTATTGTACGATTAATTTTACCTCTGAATTCGACCATTGCTTACCCCCCTGGACTGACTGATATTTATCCCACACATTGACTACTGCTTTTTACAGTCTTCTTTTTATCTTCTTTTTACAGTTTCATTGACTAAAATAAACACTTTTTGTCGACTGTTCGTAGCACTATTTCTACACGTCGGAACAAAGCATTTAGCATTGAGCGTCTTTGACCGATTCATTTTTATAGCGTCTCGTGGTCCCGTTCCCAAATCAAGCAATTCACAGAACAAACAAAAGTACTCAAGTTCCCTTAATAATTTTATCAATATCAAAACCTTGATTTGATCTTCAAACAAATATCAATGTCATTCCGTCCGCCTCCATTGGCGAGGTGAGGCTGTCACAAGTTCTGACTACTTTTCACGAATACGATTAATTTTTTTTAAATTAAATAAAAAAAATATCTAGAGCGAACTTTTTCGAGCGAGCGAAAATTAAAAAATACCCAAATTAGTTTCTTAAAATAGATTATTCTTTAAGAAAAAAATATAAAATAAAAAACTAAAAATGTACTTTACATACCGAATGTAGACCATTCCTGCATTTATGTTATTTATTTATTTAAGCTATATATATATTTATATTTCGATAGGTATAGTATTATTTTCTGCAAACTTAGATCTTTCGTGTCTTCAGGGACTCCGGCATAGTGTACTGCCTCTCTCGCAAGGAATGTGACACGCTAAGCGGCGACCTTCGTAAAGTGGGCATCCAGGCGGCTGCTTACCATGCGGGGCTCAGTGACAAGAAGAGGGAGACGGTACAAGCGAGCTGGGTCGCCGATAGGGTCAAAGTGGTAATTTTTAAATTACATTTTCATTAAATATTACTAGAATTTTATTTTGGTTGTTACACGTGTCACACATGTTTTTTAAAACTAATCAAAAAAGCGTCTCAATATTCATATAATTTACTAGAGTATAGTCCCGGCATTGCCCGGGAAAAACCGTAATAAAAAAGTAACCTATGTTACTTCTGAAGTATTGTCTGTCTCTGTGCCAAATTTCATTAAAACTGACCCAGTAGTTTTTTAGTGTATTCAGTACAACAAACAAAAATATAAATCTTTTCTTTTTGTAATATTAGTATGGATTTAGTTTATCTGTCAGATTACAATAGGTATATTTTATCAGAAAGTGTCCAATTCACAATGAGCCCGCGAGGTGGGTCATGGCCCAAACTCCTTATCCAAGGAAAGCCAGTGCCCCAGCAGTGGGTGTTTAAATGGCTGTTGATTCTAATCACCAGAAAGTGATAAAACAGGCCCTAATTGTTTTAAGATCTGCGCCACGGTAGCGTTCGGCATGGGCGTGGACAAGGCGGACGTGCGCTTCGTGATCCACCACAGCATGCCCAAATCCGTGGAGGGCTACTACCAGGAGGCCGGTCGAGCAGGCAGGGACGGGGAGCCAGCCACGTGTGTGCTGTACTACTCCTACACTGATGTCATCCGGTATAGGAGGCTTTTGGACAGTGAGTATTAGCGTTAGACCACGGGAACTATCATTGCCACTACGTGACTACTTCTATTGATTGTAATAGTTGACACGTTTGTGATTTACGCCATTTCTTGAAGAATATAAAATTGTTGTATGATTGTTTATGTTACATATTGGAATCATCGTATCTTATTTACCCAAATGTACAACAATGAGTCAGTTTCCCGAAACCGAACAGACGATATTACGAAACAGCAGATTCAGCACCTCGGACCGCAGTGGGGAAAATGAAGCATCTCATCTCATCGTCGGGCTGTCGTATTTCAACCGCCGAAGCTCGCGGTCACGTAGATTTAATTTATTTTGTTTTATTCATGTAATCGATCGTGATTATTCGGAATAAATCTATATATCCTTAATTATTGTAGTTTTTAAAAACACTCCAACTGCGTCTAGCGACGTAACTTGCGCAAATCAATCGTGAACATCGCAGAACAAAGTGAGGTCTCTAAAAATATATTTAAATAGTTATAAAAAATATTAGGCTTTGTTTTTTTAAATATTGCCAGTATCTATTTGGCTTTTGTCTTTATTTTAATTTGAAATATATTAAGTGAAGAATCAAAAGCAGCGATTCCAATGTTGGTTGGCTTGGTTCCAACCAAAACTGTTTTATGGCAACGCATTTTAGCAACATATCGACTACTACCATTAAATCTCATTTCCACCAATAATCCTGCTACACGGCTATCGGGATACGGTCCTTTTCTAAAGATAGATAAGGAGAATGGACACCACGCAGGGTCAACGCGGATTGGTGGGCTTCGACGACTGCTATTATAACCGGGAACCAACGACTTAACGTGCCTTCTGAAGTACGGAGTATTTGTAGATAACACATTTTCGGTCACCCATCCAAGATTTGATCGTCACTATCACAGGTGTGCGCTAACCACTGCACCGTAAATAAAGTGATATAAGTGAATATATGTTGTGTATAGTGGAACGCAACACGACCCCGGAAGCGAAGCGGGTTCACATCGAGAACCTGCTGCGGATGGTGGAGGTGTGCGAGTCCGTGGTGGAGTGTCGCCGGTCGCAGGTGCTGCAGTACCTGGGGGAGAGCTTCCCTCGGGAGCTCTGTGTGCGCGCGCGCAACAGCGCCTGCGACAACTGTCTCATGAAACAGAATTATAAGGTATCTATAGTCTTCTTTTTTTATAGCTGCGCTCTGAAGCTTCACTCTCATGGGAATTTCAGGATTATATTTTACCTGTGTACTAAATATCGTGACATTCGATTTAGGAGATTTTGCGTAAAAGAGAAACGAACATACATACATTATGTATAATTCGGGGCTTAGCAGTCGTTCAGGAAAGCTAATCTATTTATTTTAATAATAATAAAAAAGTTTTATCAATTATGGAATGCAAAAATTCATGAAAGGTCATGCATGCAATATATTGTTGTTTGAATCCCAGCCCGTGGACGTGACGGAGGAGTGCAAGTTGATAGTGCGCACAGTGCGCGACGTGGCGGGTGCGGGGGCGGGGGCGGGGGCGGGGGCGGGGGCGGGGGCGGGGGGCGCGCGCTACACGCTGCTGCACGTGGCGGACGCGCTGCGCGGCTCAGCGCACGCGCGCCTCGCGCCGCTGCAGCAGACGCCCATACACGGACGGTCAGTCAATGCTCACGTCACCTCACCTCACTTTACTGCTTCATCTGTCGATCGCGCAACATCGGGACGCGATAAACGAACAATTGTTTAACCGACACATTTGCACCGGTTCGTAAGATAGATAAATTCAAATCAATTACTCGTACAGTAGGACCCTTGTCCTTATGTTAGATAATCCTGTCCCGGGACACTGAGAAACACACACACAAGCCGAGCGCAGGCGCACGTCCGATCCGTACTGACGGTCGACGGCTATCCCCTCTATTGGTGTTTGTGAGACGATATAAATATCTATTAAAGAATATATCGTAGATCATTTTCAATGGAGAAAATAATAAATTGTAAATATTTATTCAAGAAACATGAATGAACACTTCTCTCTCATCTTCGCGTATTCTATTCTATTCTAAAGATTTGATTGACAAAAATTACCATACAGTTTTGAAGATTTTGTTATGATTTTCAACCACAATCCATTATCAGAATGCTATTATTGCCTATCAGCTGTTAAGGCTATATGTCTCTTAATCACCTCGTGGATCGTAGAACAGCCATGAGTGGATATGGAGTGGTCCTATTCTAGCCACATGCGGCAAACATACTTATGTTTGCCGTATGAAGTATTGTATGAAGTGTATACTTATACACTTCATTCACACATTACAAATTGAAGAAATTAGAAAGTAAATATATAAAATTAGTTTATTTTTCTCTCTAATTTATATTTGAATTGGGTACATTTAGGGTACATAGCAAAACCCTGTGGAACCAACACTGTAGAGAACTAATGCCTGAGATCGGCGGATAAGATCCTTGTGTGTTAGTAAATTACTTTCACAGAAGTTATAAACATCAATTGTCAACCATACCAGTCTGGGAGTGGAATAACACAGAATATGCCAGCTGCTCCTAAGTAAAAGGACTTTAAACCGGAGTTTCACCTAGCAACCTGTCAATGTTTTGCCAGCATTCTGGGCACGTTGCCTCGGTGCGGCGCGTTTGAGGAGGTTTTTTAGGTTTTTTTTTGTGTTCTTTTAATTTAATGTTTTGGCTAACAGTAGGACTTAAATATCTAGTTCAAAAAATATGACAAATTACATGAAGTAGGACTAATTTCTGGTTTATTTTTCAGTTGTAAAGCGTGGCAACGCAACGACCCTCAGCGGCTGCTGCGTCAGATGGTGGTCCGCGGGCTGCTGGCTGAGAAGCTGGTTGTCAGCAACGACATCGCCAGCGCTTATCTTATACTGGGGCATAATGTTGACAAGTGAGTATAACTAAATATTATTATTATTATAACAATATATCATTAAATCACATATATTTTAAATATTGTTAGTTAATAACATTTCTGAGTATTATAATACGGATATGATGATATACGAATATGTTTAAAATACGGATGCTCAAATTTTTAACGAAAATATGTGCCAGCTACTGTTACACGAGCTTGTAGCTGGAAACTGGCATGCAAGTGTGCAATTTAGTTAGTGTAAGATTTGATGGGTAAAATCTTGCAAGTCGCGATGCACGGTCTTGACATTTTACACAACGATCAAGACTTAAAGATGGAACTGGATCGGCTTGACGACTCTCTCATCCAAGCGTTTTCTCGATTTTTTCCTCAGCCGATGGGTATCGGAGCCCAATCTACGTTTTCCAAATTTTTCGTCTCCACTTCACACGGTCATCAGCATCGCTAGTTACAATACAAAACTCATTATTACACTAAAAGTGAAATATACAGAAAAGAAATATCAACATACAAAATAAATAAATAGCACAAAGGCGGACTTATCGCTAAAGCGATCTCAGTCAACCTTGGGGTGGGAGGAAACGACGATGAAAAAACGGTGTAGTTGACGCAGCAAATAAAAGTGAATTGTAGGACTGTTGTGTGAAAAAAAGACATTATTGAAAACCTTATGTGATGTTCAACCTCATGTGATGTTCAATCTCATGTGATGTTCAACCTTCTGTGATGTTCAATCTTATGTAATGTTCAACGTCATGTGATGTTCAACTTCATGTGATGTTCAATCTTATGTAATGTTCAACGTCATGTGATGTTCAACCTCATGTGATGTTCAATCTTATGTAATGTTCAACGTCATGTGATGTTCAACCTCATGTGATGTTCAATCTTATGTAATGTTCAACGTCATGTGATGTTCAACCTCATGTGATGTTCAATCTTATGTGATGAAAAACCTCTGGCTTTAGACTAATGAACGGCGGTCAGAGGGTGTTGTTCCCGATGAAGGTGTCGCAGAAGCCGAAGCTAACGGCGGCGCAGCCCGCGCCCGCGCGCGCGTCTGCCGTGGACGAGCTCGTGCGCCGGCTGGAGGACCGCTGCTACGCTGATCTCGTCGAGGCTTGCAGGTCACTTACTATTTTTCACATCTTCAAAGAATTCATTATTCTCTCGTCGTAGAAAAATTCAAATTATAGTACAGTTATTTCAGCCTCCAACAATCTTAATCGAGACGACTGACATATACATTCAGGGCCCTTAACTTGTATATAAAACACTATCAGAGAATTTCTAATATATAGTGACTAATATATAACAAGTAAATGGGAAAAAATACACTCGCCGCGACAACTTCAGAACCGAAAGAAAAAGTTGAAGCACGAAAGACTATTTGTACCTTTTGTAGATCTATACTTTCAACACACTCGCTAATCTTATCGTTGTTGTTATGTCGATCCGAAATAGTCGACAAAAATATAATAATTTAGACTGAATAGCTACAACAATGGCGTTGTCATATATTAATTTTAGTTTCTTATATTTATGCATAAAACATTGTTTTTTAAAGTAATACAATGATAGTTAGGTTTGTTGGGAACAAATAAATTATTTGATGTAAACAAATGGTTTGAAAAGCGGAATTTATAACTATTTATTTCTCATATTAAAATAAAAAAAGTTTTATTTTTAGGCTTGCATTGTTTTACAAGCTTTTATTTAACATGCAATGTTGTAACATTGTTTTACATGTATAAAATTAATTTGTAACTAACCTGATAGAAAATTCGTGACGAGCGAGTTTAACATTTTTTACCCATTACAAAAAGTGTACAACGCCTGAACTTTTGAACGGCTGAACAGATTTATGATCAAAAACATCTAAGAACCACCGCCCAAAAATTAGCTATCAAATAAATAAAAAAACCGCATCCAAATCGGTTCACCCGTTGATGACCTATCCACACGAACACTACAGAGAGATGGCCCAGGCGCGCGGCGCCTCGCTGGGCGCGGTGCTGCCGCAGGCGGCGCTGCGGGCGCTGGCGCGGCGCCTGCCCGACGCTGAGCACGAGTTCCTCGCGCTGCCGCACGTCACGCGCGCCAACTACCACAAGTACGGCGTCAAGCTGCTGCAGATCACCTCCGCCTATGCCATCGAGAAAATGGGTGAGATCGCCCTTACATATTACAAAATGAAATTCCTCCACCGCGTCTGTCTGTCTAGTGGCGATAAACTCAAAAGCTACCGCACGGGTTTTCATGCGATTTTCACCAATAGATACGAGTGATTCCTGAGGAAGGTTTAGGGGTATAGTTTATTATGATTTTACCCGAGCGAAGCCGGGATGGGCGGATAGTCGTTTCTAAAGTTTTATTTTTTGGAATACTTTGTCTTACCTGGATCTAGTCTGCCTAGGCTCCGGACACAAGTTGGACGAAACAAAGAAGACGTGTCCTGGTGATGCCTCTTCTAACCATGGCTCACTTACTGTGACGCCTTGGGTGCGAACACCTGCACTGAAGGAGCTGTATGACGCCACTGATAATGCGACAGTGGTATAGTATTGACCCACGCAAATTTGGCAGAGTCGACACGCTAAGTTAGCAATGTCGTCTATATAATGCAAAATTAAATCATCAGTAAAATATACTTAATTTTTTACATGAATACCATTTTTTTAACAAAAATGGTGTCATCCTGTATGTTTATTCCACCGCGTATTCTTCACATGTACTTTGGAAGTCGGCAATAAACTTAGTTTTTTTGATGTTAATAAGTGATGTTTATTATCCTAAGTTGAATAAAATATTTTATATTTAAATTTTAATATTAACTTGTTCGTCTCCCAGGTCTCTTCATGCAATACCAGGACGAGCTGGAACAAGCGAAGCCCTCACCCAAGACGAGCGACTTCCACGATGACGACGGATCCGGATCCGGATCCGACACGGACTGGGGCCGCTTGGGCCGCAGTGCGGATACCAGCACCACTTCTACTAGAGGGAGGAAAACTTATAGAGGGGGCGTTAGAAAGAAGTAAGTTAACAGGTTATAGGCTACGTCTTAAAGCATTGAAAGAACACGCGAGTCTTAAGCTTTTTTTCTAATTCACACTGGCCATTTGGAAACTCATATTTTTTTTATTCATATTTTTTTATTTTCTATTTTTTAAATTCACTTCTTGCCCTTGACATACATAAATGCCCTTAAAACATGCACCAGCGCACTATACCAAATAGTGTTACATCTGTATCCTTTACCTTACATATTATAAGACAAAGTCCACTGCTGCGTCTGTCTGTCGTTCTTAACTGCACTGATTTTCATGCGGTTTTCACCAATAAATAGTGTGATTCCCGAAAAAGGTTTAGGGGTATAATTTATTATGTTTTTACCTGAGCGGGACGGGCATGTACCTATATTTGATAAATAAATTATTTATGCATTGATTGATCGGGAAGCTGTGAGGTTTTCCCGACCGCTGGTGGGATTTCTGTCGTATCTCCCACCTAATCTTCGGACCAAACATACTCTTTTTATTTGCGAATCGAAATGGCAGTCGAAATGCATGCTTTCCTGGCGAGGTCGCCATATGATAATAGGATGGTTCGTATTTTATTTACATACTAGCTTTTGCCCGCGGCTTCGCCCGCGTATATTTCTCACGGTAACATGAAGATGAAAGGCACCCTATGTCCTCTATATTTCAAACTATAAATGCAAAATTTCAAGAAGTTTGGTTGAGTTAGATGGAGTGAAGAGCTAACAAATAAACTTACTTTCGTATTTATAATATTAGTTAGGATAGGATTGGGATCATAGATAAAATAAATATTACGATATTAGTTGAGATCGATAAACTGGAATAGGATTGAAAAAAATCTGAAAAATTATTTTAGGACTTTGTTGTATGGAATATTGCTTGCTCTCCCAATTGGAAACTAAACAAATTCTGAGCACTGGACACTCGCAAACATACTACAGGCCATGGGAAACGCATGACCGTTTCAGATGTACTTCTGCAACCTTCTGTGTTTCTCAATGGAAAATTAATGGTAATTATTGGGCTGGAAGCCAGAAGTGCTTTGTTCTGTATCCACGACTGTATGAATGGATAAATAAAGCAATGCAATATTGCAGAGTCATTCCTAGCAAATCCCACAGGAATAATACTTTTTAGTTGCCCTTCTTCGTACTTCGTTCGACTGATATGTGAAATTTCAAGATTTGTTAAGTAAATAAAGTGTGAAGAGGTACAAACTACCAAACAAACAAACGTGCTTTCACGGTTTTGTGTCGGGTTCGGAGTCAATAAATATCACGGGAACTGTCAAAAACCTACATACACTGCGCCATCTACTGATTTTTATAATATTAAAATTCAAAATATTTATTGGCAGTCTTTTATCGCAAATCCCACGGCAATGGATTTGGATAGTTTGGAAATGTAAATCTAAAATTTCATGGCGCATACTTCTAAATTGAAGAAGTTTCATACAATCTTGCAAATCTTATTTCACGCCCTTAGGGAAAGAATTTTCAAAATTCCTTTTTCAGCGGACGTCTCCTATCCATAATCTACCTTCCTGCCAAATTTAATCTTTATTGATTTGAAATTAACATAGTAGCGCCACCTATAAGCGACAGGTTTTTCGCAAATCGCCACGGGAATAGTTTTTTGTTGCCTCAGTAGCCTCAAATCTACCTTGTCTTGATAATCGTCTAAGTACAGAGTATATTTGCAGAAATTTTGGAACGCACCAATGAACTATTTAGATGATAAACATGGCTATGAATTTTAAAGGCGAACGCTCGTGAAGGACGAACGCTCCTTCTAAAATTAAGTTGGCTCCAAAAAACATCGTTTAGAGCGCGCTATTGTAGACCTAGTTTTGATTGCGGATGTTCTCCATATAACAACTATTCCAGTGGCAGTCCAACTTTGCCTGATGAACAACACATTCCTTTGGGATCTCCGTGCCATTCCGAAGCAGGACATTGCGGGCATATTAAGTATGTTTATTGAGCCAAGTTGAGAAAAGTCATATATTTTATTGATATAGATCGAGAGGCAGCATCCAAACATGATTCCCTTTCAAAAGAGTCTCAAATAGTGGGATCTAGACGATGCAATCTTGGAACGCTGTGAAGCTAAACGCTCATCACGATCCGGTCGACTTTCTGTCAACCTTCTCAAGCATGCGTAGAAACGGAAGAAAGATTAGATAAATAAATAAATATATTAGGACAAATCACTCAGATTGTGCTAGCCCCAAAGTAAGTTCTAGACTTGTGTTATGGGATACCAACTCAACGATACTATATTTTATAACAAATACATAAACATCCGAGACCCGGGCCTATCAGAAAAAGATCATTTTACATCATGACCCGACTGGGGTTCGAACCCGGGACCTCTTGGTTCAGAGGCAAGAACTTTACCACTGCGCCACCGAGGTAGTCAAATCGATCGTCGTCAAACTATAATTATTATATATTTGACGATTTTATTTTCAATTTTATGAGTTCACATGTGGCGCCATCTATTATCAGGTAGTAAAACTAATTATCTGTATTTTTCTTATAGAAATTTTAACTAAAATTTTCGTAATTAATACTTTGACAATAAATATATACAAACTTGTTTTTGAAACTTCAACCTAAAGATACTTATAAGAACGTAAATCTAAAATTGTACGTGCCTCACTTCAAAAATAACAAAAATTTCATACTAACTTCTACTCCCTATTTCTCACCTATCGGGATAGGATTTCGGGATACAAAGTAGCCTATATTTTAATCCAGGCCACATTCTATCTCTGTGCCGAATTTCATGCAGATCCGTTCATTAGATTTTGTGTGATGCGCTTACAAACATACAGACAGACAGACAAAAAATCTAAAAAAAATTGTTTTGTCTTCTATTGACCGTAAATAGTCCTCTCCTATTTATTTTTCGTAAATATCTCCTATATACAGACATAGTCCAGTACAGTTTTATTATATGTATAGATTACATATGGAGAAATGTATTCTTCGACTTTTGAAGGTTCCGTCGCAAGAAGGGCACTTCGTCAGCTAAGAAGAAGGCTATCGCGAAGTCGTACAGCCGCGGGCGCGGCGCCGCCAGTGCTGGAAGGGGCGGATCCAGCGCTGGAAGGGGCGCATCCAGCGCTGGATGGGGCGGATCCAGCGCGGGCGGCTCCAAGGGCTTCGCTGGTAATGTTCTTGTTTCACTGGTGCTTCGAGTTTGGTGGCGCAGTGGTATGCGCTTGATTTGCGATCGTGGTGGTTAAGTAACTTTTGAATTGTTCGCTCATTGGTTGCGTGACCAAAAATTTATAATTTTGAGCTAGGCTGCCGCCCCTGCAGTGAGACTATCAAAAATGGTCATGATGCTGACTGAACCTTCCAAACTAACATAGACTATTGCGACGAATATAATAGTTAAGGTAGTTTTTTCTATACTTACCACCGATGATTATTGCGACCTATCTGATGGTAAGTGGTCACCGCAGCCTATCTATATTTTTCTTAGTCTTTGATGAAAACATAGTTGTTTGGCATATTTGGACAAATCACACAGATTGAGCTAGCCCCAAAGTAAGTATAATATTATAACAAATACAATATAATATAGATAAACATCCAAGACACGGGCCAATCAGAAAAAGATCATTTTTCCATCGTGACCCGACTTTGGATCGATCCCGGGACCTCTCGGTTCAGTGGCAAGAACTTTACCACTGCGACACCGAGGTCGTAATAAATAAATAAATAAATAAATAAATAGAACATTGTCCCAGGGCCGGGCAACAAGCTGGGCTGCATGCCGCCGCCGCGGCCCGGCGTGGCCGCGAGCGCCGCGCGTCTGCTGTGACCGCACTGCCGCGGCTACACGCGGACCATGTGACAACATTATCACGTATCCTTCAAACGTCCCCCATTCACGGAGCTCGTGTCAACTACTTGTACTTTATCCGGGGACGTTAGTAAAAGCAATTTTATAGGAAGGCTTTTGTGAACTTATACATGTCATGATGGACGGTATAGTGAAATTAATTTGAATCACTCGTTGTCCAAAAGCGCATGTGTAACATAAATGTAGGTCCGTCTAGAGATTGACCATTAATGTGTGTTTTTTCCAAAAGTAAAGTAAATGTACGTCTAAAAATATCACATGACAATCTACCTACTAATATTAAAATATCGAAGTCTTCTTGTGAAATAGTAATGTATTAACAAACTTATGAGAATTGCTCGCTGGCCGAGCTAAAAATATGTTCACATTTGTATTCATTTTGTAATTTATAATACCTCTAAAACCAACCCAACGAATAATATTATAATAAATTTCATTGATTTTGATTGTTAATGTTTCGTTTCATTATAGTAAATAAATAAATAAATATATTAGGACACATCACACAGATTGAGCTAGCTCCAAAGTAAGTTGGAGACTTGTGTTATGGAATACTAACTCAACGATACTATATTTTATAACAAATACATATATAGATAAACATCTAAAACCCGGGCCAATCAGAAAAAGATCATTTTCCATCATGACCCGACCGGGGATCAAACCTCTCGGTTCAGAGGCAAGCACTTTACCACTGACATTAGTGTGCAAAGGGTAAGGGTCTCCAGTAAAAGTTTATGAAAATATTCTTCAACAACTCATACACAATGTGCAGTTCAGTAATCATAAAAAAGATTTATTTTTCATTAGCTTCGCGGCGTCAGAGCTCCGAATGAGTGGTACTGTAGAGAACCAGATTGTATATATTTTTATTCACTTCTGTACATGTATAATGATCTTCATAGCTTGCCCAGTGCTGGCGTAATCGATGGCTTCCCGCGCCCGCTCGAGCGGGAAGTGATGCGTTATGAAGGGAGCCAGGTCGATGACGCCCTTCGACACGGCTGCGAGGGCCGCGGGGTACCTGCAATGGAGTAGTTTTATATACATAGTGTCAAAAGCCATTAGATTATAGATATTATAATTCTGATGAAATTTTTGTCACAAACGCAAACGTACCTGTTTACAGCGCTCTTAACGAATAGAATATTACATTCGAGCTAACTAATACGACTAGTATTAGTTAGCTCGAATGTAATATTTGTCTCTTGTTTTGAAGTTTTGTAATACAGTTTAGCTGTGTGTATCGTAGCGTTTCCCTCCTTGGAAATGTTATTGTTTCCTACCAGCTTCTAAGGCTTTGCGCCCTCGATCCACGCGAAGATATGGAGCGATCACATTCTAGGGGGAAACATACGTAATAAGTGCAGCAATAAGCCTGCCTTTTGGACATCTTTTCTCAAACAAGTTTTATACGTGAAGTACATTATTATCTACAATTCCATCGTCTTAAAGAATAATAATGCATCTGACATTTCCAAAAAATACGTCTTTCTTTTCCGTATACCGACAGTATTGTGCGTGCAGCAAAGGATCCTGTACTCACGTGTTAGCAATCCGGTATGATCCTCGGATATCAACTTCGCGGAGCACAGCGCCGCTGAGAGGCAGCTCAGTCGTTTCCCCGCCAATCCCCACTATGGTCACCACGCCGCCCGTGCGCGTTACCTGGAAACGTAACGCTTTTGCGTGACAACTCCTTTGTCCTCTTGTCGTCAAAGGTCCTAAATGCATTGTGGAATCCGCGCTTTTTAAGGTTATAAAGGTCAAGGGAAAGGGTTATAAAATAATCTGAATTCCACATATAAGTCCACGTTACTGTTTAACGTGACCTTTGAGTTTTGCAACTCTTGGCTCTGCCTGCCCCGTAAGGGATAAACACGTGATACAGTATCTATAAATAAAATTACCAAATCCTCCATTTGTACATAATTGTTTGAAATTTTGTGCAATAAAGTTTAAAAAAAAAAAACTAAATCAATATGATTTTTTAACTATACCATCATAGCGACTCTCTGAGCACTCGCGAAACCACAAGCGTCTATAGTGACGTGAGGCCGGCAACCCATCAGGCGCACGATGGTGTCCGCTGTTTGTTTGTCCGTCTGCCCTTCTGTCAGTAACGTCAGGTCAACGCCCATTGTCTTGGCTGCGTCCAGGCGGGATTGTACTACGTCTGAAATTGTTGATCTTTAAATGAAAAAAATTGATTTACATTTATTCTGTCCCGTTTCTTTAAAATTTTGTGCAAGTTATTGGCAAGTTTACATAACTTGCCATTAATCATTACCACGTGTGTTGGAATTGTGTCACGAGGACTCCACACGTGGTATAAAATACCTTATATACCTGTGATAAGGATCTTAGTGGCTCCCATGGCCCGAGCAGCCTGTGCGCACAGCACCCCTATAGGCCCGGCGCCGAATATCACTAGATCAGTCCCGAGTTTGATTCCCGCGCGGTTGCATGCGTGTATCGCTATGGCTACCGGCTGCACAGCTGCTCCTTCCTCCATTGACAAGTTTTCGGGGATCCTGAAAAAAATCCTGGTTAGTTATAATTTATTTCTTGTTATATTTCTTGTTTAGTTTATTTTATGAGTAATTACGAGTATTTCAACGACAAAATATCTAGTTAAGAATGCAAGCTGTTGGTTCTCCTTGAACATGTTAAAATAAAAATAAATAAAATAAAATCATGGCAATTGATTTTAGTTAAACGAAATATCGATCAATAATTATTGTACCTAAAACAGGAGTATTATACTAATTACATCGAAATATTGACGGTACCTATATGGGTGGTTGTCAATTCGTCGTGATATTTTATTATCAGAGAACCTATTTCGGATGTAGTAAAGTAAGTCTTTTTGTTTCGCCAAGCTAACGTTGTCACTATTGGGGAATACTGGATTTTCATAAATCATCTGTAGCAGAAATCTGTCACATTCTTATAGTTGACTGAGATTGCCGTCACTTCCCGCGTGGACGCTCGTCGTGTGACGAGCCTGGCTCGTTGTATGTTGTATGCTTATATATTTCAGTGTTAACAGTAAAATAACTCACCTGTGACAGAAGTCTGCCACATGCTTGTAGTAAGTAGTGAGATTGCCATCACCCCCGCTGGTCGCGCAGTAGCCAGGCTCGTCGCACACGTTGTATCGCCCTTGTTTGCACATCTCACACGCGCGGCACGGCTGTGTGGGCTCGATGGCTACACGATCTCCTACCTTTAAGGCATCCACTTTTGAACCCACCTGTGGGACAGAGGTTACGGGACTTCAAAATGTGTGTAAAGTAGCGAAATGCTAAGTGTGACAGTGATAGTACGTGAGAGAGATAGTAGATATAAGAAAGAGAGGAGAGTAAAACGATGGTCGTAATCTGTTGTTTGAATTTACAAAATGTTATTCAATTATCTACAAAATAATAATGTCCTAGCAGCCAAACATAGTTTCATTTTTTTTGCTATTTCAGTTGATCGTTCATTTTGACTTGGGTTATTAAAATTTGTTAAAAATATTGATACCTTACAGTCCTAATTAGAGTACCTTGTTTTTGGTTACCTAACAACCTGCAGAAGCCGTGTGGAGGCTCAGAGCAAGGAATTACATTATTTCATACTATATTCTATTCTTTATTTAAGTACTAATCATGAATCATTTTGCATTCTTTGAATAAATAACTACATTGTGTCAATATACCTTGGCAACATAACCGGCGCCCTCGTGTCCTATGACTATCGGGTCCACCAGCGTCTCGAGGCCGCAGCGGCCGGCCTGGTACAGCTTCACGTCTGAGCCGCAGATGCCCACACACTCCATCTTTATTAGGACATCTGAAAGATTACTTTGAAATTGCGTAGCTACACGTCAAGATCTCACTTGGATATTTGGAAGCTCAATTTGCCTTAAAATGATCTCAATCGAACATTTTTTTATATTATTATTTTTTTTTCTATTAGAAGTCTTTATTTAAAAAATATTTTTTTTATAATGTCAAGTTGAAACTCTAATAAGCTTATCAACACATGATACATACAATCGATACTGTCCATACTAATTATAAAGAGAAAATATTTGCATTTTTGTTTCTTTATTGTTTTGTTTGTTATAAACTCAACAACAACTGGGCTGATTTTGATGAAATTTGGCACAGAGATAGACGAAACCTTCAAGAGCACATAGGCTAGGCTGTTTTATTTTGGTTTTACCGGAGCGAAGCCGGGGCGGGCCACTAGTAGTATATATATTTGTATATCTTACTCCAATATTAATTGTGGAATTATTTCATCGTTTATGGTGAATAGTAAACAGCTGATAGTGTTTTTATCTTTATTTGAGAAAACGATGTTCTGACAAAACTAATTTAGATAACAATTGTTATGTAGGTATGTAAAAATAATTATCTCATAAACCTTGACCATTCATTATTTTGTAAAAAATATTCAGTTGTTGTTTATCGCAAACAAAAAAAGTTTCGTAACGTGGAGTTCTTGAATATACATAGTAGGTACGTTATATTACTTTTGTTATTTGAATCCAATACCGCTTGCAGCGGCCATCTGCGCGGAATCCTTCGGTATCTAGGTAATTCGGTATATGCGGATCTAGGTTTGATTAATTAAAAAATCCTTAAGCACGAAATTATTGTTTTGAGACTCACCCTTATCGCCTATCTCGGGAATGGGCCATTCAACCTAGAATGTAAAAAAGTAGCTAAAACTAAACAAAATTTAGGGTTTTTGAACATGAAAAAAAAATTCTCACACGGTCAGTATACATATTCTAAACCCAAAGAACCCCTGGGAGACACCCCCGGGGGACCCACGAGAACTTGGGCCTAGACATCTCTGTCTTACCTGAGTAAGGGAAAAACTAAATACCCAGTTATGCAATATTTTTCATGAATCGTGAATCGAGGATACACTAATGAATTTTGATAATTTTCCCTTTTCAACCCCCGACGCAAAAAGAGAGGTGTTATAAGTTTGACCACTAAGTGTGTCTGTCTGACTGCCTACTTGGCACCGTAGCTCATAAACGATAGAACCGATTTGGATGCGATTTTTTTTTATGTATTTGATAGCTAATTTTTATGCGGTGCGGTTCAGCGAAATGAATATCGAAGGTTTTTTAATTTGTCTAACTTATTATTGCAAAGCTAAAGTAATTCCAGCGCCATCTCAAGAGATTTTAAGGAAGCATAATGGTTTATTTTATAGGGATGTACTCACCACCCTCAAATCCTTGGGTCCATATAGAACAGCGGCATAATTTCTCTCTGCCATATTAGTAGCAACTTAGATCTCAACACCATTAGTCTCACAGAGTGATAAATTTGATTTGAACTAAATATATATAACCGCAACGACTAAATATATATAACCATAACGATTGCAATCTTAAAACAATTTTTGCTATGTAATCTCTCCACAGATATAAGACAAACAAGAAAAATAAATACACATCTGTGTTATCTATTGACAAAATGTTTTACATGTACGTACTAACGTGTCGGCGTACAAGTTCCTTCCAACCTCATCTTTGCACGTTCAGTTGCATTCGGGGCTGTGAGGCCGCAACGTCCGAGGTCAGTAATACATTAATCTACAAATTTTAAAGATTTGGCTATGATTTTACGACCGGCCGCCTGCCTGGCGTCAACCCCTCTTTGAATGTTATCATTGTCTATCAGCTGCCAGGGCCTCCTATATCCATCCTCCAGTCGCCTCGCAAGAAGCTAGCGTGTAAATAAGTATTTATAATTTTTCTTCTATAAAAAATGTTTGTCTAGTAACTACTAGAGATACTATTTACAATCGAAATGAAACGTAACACTTTTATGCAGATAGTGGGACTATGAGACTGGTGGGACTTTATTGGTGGGACCACGAGTCAAAAATCATAAATATATTGATTTGCTGAATAATTCTTGATTCGGCCTTGTATAGAAAATAAAACTGCAGCGGTGTATATTTGTACTTGTTTATTTACAATTCCTGTTTATTATTTTTTTTTGTGAACGTAATAAAATATTGGTCTTACTTGATACAAAACAAAATTTTATTCAATCCCTGTAAATTATTAGTTTAAAAATAAAATACAAAAATAGTTTTTACACGAATATCAAGTCTATATTGACTATGAATTAATTACTTATTTACTCTGTATGTACAAAAGGATTAACAAAAAGGATTTATTACATATTAAAATGTAAATTCAATATTATTATTTATTAACCATAAATGTTATGTACATTTAATTCTAGAGTAGTTCATTTATTATGTTTTATGTCCAATGCTGTAATGTATATAAAAGAGTCTCATTGATGCTCCATATACCTATATGATGAGACCCATATTTGAAATTCTATCCTAATCTAGATTTTGCAAAATTATCCCCTTTTCAAGTATTCATATTTAAGTATTTTAAGGCTCGATTGCTTCTGTCAACTTAGACGTTAATATAATCCTGTGCGCCACTGTCAATAAAACAAAATGGCGTACTTTACTTTGTTTTGCGCAGGTTAAAGTTAACGTCAAAATTGAGTGGAGCAACCGTGCTTAGTCAGAAGACCTCTCCGTTTGTGACGGTATTTTATGACTTTAAAGGCCTGTTCCCCCGCTTACTGATAAAGTATGTGCATGCTTGTCACATATCAAATAGATAAAAATTGGTTTTCAAATTGGTTTGGGATAGGGCTCACTGTAACTTCAGGCAGATTTTTTAAATAGTTTATCAAAAAGTGGTGAAACAGGCCCTAGTGTAAAGGTTACAATTTCGCGAGGTCGGACGTATATATTATGTCCTTGATAGGCACACCCATTTTCCAACATTTGCTTCAGTAGTGGATTTTAAATATTCTTTTGTTCATTTTGATCATTGTATTTTAAATCTAAATGTCCTCGTACGCACATACAACTGTATTTTTCGTCCAAAGGCTAGAATTTGACGGGATTGTTGGTGTTCCGGGGCTGGACATGGATCATGACCTTGATGCCCTGACCCTGCCGCGCGGTCTCGTAAGCCTCCAGCGTCTGCTCCAGGTCGAAGTGGTGCGTCACCAGCGGCTTGATGTTCACTTGCCCGCTCGCCACCATTGACAGGGCGATTGGGTATCTAAAACGATATTTTTTTTTATTAACAGAGCAGTTGTTACAATTATCTGATATTGATAGTGTCTTACTGTGTGTACCGTGGGTTATGAATAAGGTCATGTGGTGAAAAACTGGTAAATGTAAAGAATAGGACTCCATGTTTTCCATACATAGGACAAGGGAGGCATAGCCATGGAAACTGATAGGGAGCAATGGCATTTCCAAGGAGGTTAGATGTCAGGCAGACGGGCGGTTAGAAAATCACAGCCGAATCTTCAAAACTTTAATGTTATTTCTTACACCGACCTCTGGCTTCGGTGTGGGGCTACCACATGAAGAAAAGAATATTCGGAGAGGAGCTCGTAGTGTTGGGGGTTCAGCACTCACTCGTTGACGTATCGGAAGATGCCGAGGATGTCGACCTCCCGCGCGACGGCGCCCGCCAGCGGCACCGCCACCTCCGGGCTGCCCATGCCCACCATCAGCGCCTTGCCGCCCGACTTCGTGGCCTGGACCGACGCGGAACATCATTATTACATCTTTGTGTTGTTGGTCACGCTGGAGCAGCCACAAACTGAGGAAGTATGCCCTTTGGTATGCCTTGAGACGTAGTTTCCTTAGTTTGGAAGTATTATAACAATTGGGCAGTTGCCATTCAGATCAGATTCTTTATACGAAAAACTTTCTTCACACTTCTCGCTATAGTACGTTATATAGCCGTGTACGACTTAACTGACATCGCCGCACACAATTTTTTAAATTTATTTATACGATGTACAGCTTTGTGCTTCTTACGTATACATACATATATAGCCTTTACTCTTTACAGGAGAGGTGACAATCAAAGATAAAGAAAAGAGAGACATAGCAAAAGTAAACTCACCAACAAACTAAGCCTGACAGTGGACACGACGCCGCTAGCGTCGAAGGAGACGTCAGGGTGGCAGCCCAGTATTTCGTGGACCTTCTTCACCAGGTCTGCTTCGTTCGAGTCCTTGCCGACCAACAGGGTGTGGTCCGCGCCCATCTGCTTCGCGAAGTCCAGCCGGGATTGTAACACGTCTGCGGAAATATGCTATTTTAATGATACTTTTCTGTTCATATAGACTTATTCAAAGTGAATCTAACTAAAGTGTAGTATTGAGTATATGTCAAAATACCGTCTATGAGACTCCGAAGCCCAGGGTCTGTTAAAAAATAACTAGCTGTCTTGGGGAATGCAGACGTTACCTATCAGCCGAGTTTTATATGACATACACGGGAGGATATGAGTGGATATGAGAGTAGGAACCAGCGCCTCAAACACATTTTGGAAGCGTCTGTCGCGAAGGAAAGAACCTTACCAGTGATTAATAATTTTAGCAGCGCCCATAGCTCTAGTAGACAGCATAGTCATGAGGTCAATGCGCCCGGCGCCGAGCACCAGTATCGTGTGACTTCCAGCAAGGGTAATTCATTATACAGGAGTATCTCACCAGTGATAAGTACTTTAGCAGCGCCCATAGCTCTAGCAGACAGCATAGTCATGAGGCCAATGGGCCCGGCGCCGAGAACCAGTATCGTGTGGCCCGTCGTGACGCCCGCGCGGCGACACGCGTGCACGCCCACTGCGAGGGGCTCCAACATGGCGCCTTCTTCCATGGACACGTGGTCGGGCAGTCTGCAAGAGGAGTTGGAAAATTACTCTTCTTAATTTACATGTTTTATTCAATCCGGGGCAGTGACTGGTGCTCCGTATAACTAGTTGGACCATGGTATGTAACAGTATGTTACTAGTTACTATTGCTGCTAACGCTTAGTAGTAAGTGGTATGCCCGTATGGAAGGCCATTTGCTGTGGACAGGCGGGGTGGTACAGAACACCATGTCTGGATCTGGACACAAATTGCAGCTAGTCTAGCACTCACTTGTAGCAGAAGTCGCCGGCCTGCTTGTAGTATCGGCAGAGGTTGCCGTGGACGGGCGGGGTGGCGCAGAACACCATGTCAGGACACAGGTTGTAGCGGCCCGTCTTGCAGAAGTCGCAGTAGCGACACGGCACGCCCGGCTCGATGGCTACACGGTCGCCGACCTTCAGGTGTTTTACTTTGGAACCAGTCTGCGATGTGAAAATATTAACTGTTTATAATGTCGTAACTATTTCTCTGGAATAATCATTCAATTTATTTTTTTCACAGTGTCTTATGACTGTCGCCATTTCTTCTCAGCAGTGGTCGTTCCGAAAGGACAGTAGTTCGTAGCGTTTTGAGAAATTTTTATGAGATAAAGTAGCTGTGTAGGTCTAATTTTTGTAGAAATGCACGTTAACGTAATAACACGTTACGTTCGTGGCCCATTATTATCTGACGGGCCATGTCAGCTGCTTCAACTTCCAACAGCTCAATCAAATATGGTTGTTTATTTCAACAAGTGACGTGGGTTATCTGCTGACCGCTATCTACTGACCTTCATATCAAGCTATGTTATTATTTACCCACATCATGTACTTGCCAAGTAGAGTGTTAATGGCAGGTTTGCACAATAATGTTTGCAGTTTTCTAAATAAGTCTTGTTTGAACAAGATTCAGTATATAAATCTAAAGTTTCAATTTGCTCATGTGTCGTTCGTGTTGTTGGCTCCTGGGTTCTAGTTCTAGCAGAATCATCTCTTCCTGTCTTCTGCGTCGCAGCACGACTAAAAAGACTACAATGAAACATATAACACGTAGCACGTTACAACGTCCATGCTTTTTGACCATGTTCTTTTCCCCACGTCGTGTACGCATAGTGTCGCTCAAAAAGAGAAATATCTACTTTAGCATGGAATAATAGAATAAAACTCAATAATTTCTTTTTTATACTAAACAAGCAGTAAATGGTCATGCGGCCCACTGACGGGAAGTGGGCACCGCAGCCCTTCGCTGGAAGTTGAAAAAAGATCTTGAAAAGACTTCATGGTTTGAAGTAAACATGCAATAAAACATTTTATCATCTCACCTGTCGATGGTGTAGGTACAATTACGACTTAACCGGTATCTTACAGATAGTATTATCTTGGTTTTCGCTCATTAAAACAGTTTATTACCTATTACTGTTTTGTTACATAATGGATAAATTCATGACACGTAACTAAATCTTATCAGTTGCTTTATTACCTTGCAAGTGTAACTATACCTACCGACATATTATTATTTTTGTTAAGATTTAATAAAAACGGAATTTGCTTTGACATTAAGGATTTTTATTCACACGTTTTATGGGAATGCACTGCCACCGCTGGGGTCTTACTGTGATATAGCTAATTTAGAAAAATACAATAATATATACCTATAATTATGCGTATAATATTATTGCCCAGCAATAGGGAAACTAATGGCTTTGAATAAATAATAAAAAATATACTCCGTTTTTAGCAGTCAGTTTAGCTAACACAAAGGAACACGCAATGATGAGAACTTTTTCACTAAATAGTTCAGTCGACGGCAGACTTTGTAATGAAGTCTTATTTTATAGCCGGCCTTGCCACCTCATTGCACATGGATGCAACCAGCAATCTATCCAATGAGGCCAATTTATATTCTGTGATCTTTACATCGAGTCCAGGAATGCGCCAGATCTGTCAATAATAATAGATACAGGAATCCTAACTAATGTTTGTTACCTCTTCACGCTCCATCTATCCAATCTTCTTGAAATTTTGCATTCATGTTGTTGGAGAGGTAGGAAGTATGGAGAAGGACATAAGGTAGGCCTTTCATCGCAGAAAAATAACTGTTACTAGTACTATACTTACTAATATCCAATCCATGTACCTACTTACGTTATGCTTGCCATCAGGCACTCGCACGCTCGCTTGCCAGTAGGCATAGTAATGCAACATACTAGTAAATGACCCCGTCCAAAATTCTTCAAGTTCGATCTCGAAAATCGGTCATCACGTCATAAATATCTCACGTCAAAAATATCAATGTGCCATAAAAAGTAAAAATGACCTTAGCGACGACGCCAGCGGCCTCGTGGCCCATGATCATGGGCTCCTTGAGTACGAAGTGTCCGCACGCGCCGCTCTGCCAGTAGTGCACGTCCGAGCCGCAGATCCCCACGCTATCCATGCGCAGGAGCACCTCTGGAAATATAACCAGATTATATTACACATCGTCATTTGTACCATATTTTATGAAAAGATTCTAATCTATTGTATTCTCTCTCTCACACACAGCTCGACATTTCCCCAACTTTTTCCTCAGCGTTGAGAGGATATAGAGGTAATACTGACCTCTGTCCTATAGACAGACGTCGGATCGCTTGAGAAGAGCAGTCTGTATTTCAGTAGACTTTGTTTCTGGCCAGTTACCTATCTGGTTATTTTAACCCATCGGGTTTCTCAATCCCTTGTGTTGGTCTCCTTTTAGCTGGAATGGGAGAAAACTCTGTCGGAATAAGACAACTTCCGATTCGTCTCGTTAGCTTAGCTGTAAATTCCAGAATCCTGTCAAAATCCGATTTCGAAATACCAGGATTGTCTTGAATACGGGTTTGCAACATAAATATACTAAGAGGACATTCTGCTAATATCGAAGCAAGAAACAAAGCTATTTATAATACCTATGCCATTGATCGCGTCTGGTCCAATTGAGGTTGGTAATGTCAACGAACCTCTGATAGCTCTCGCCATAGCTAAGTACATACCAATTTTGTTTTTTAATAAAGTTTCTACTAAAATGCTTAGGTATTATAGTCCCTTTGTCGGTGCGACCTTGCGTCTATTTCTGTGACTAACGTTTGCAAACTGCTTTAATTAGTTTTCATTTTCAGCTTTGTCCCAAAGCTGGGCTAGAACATCACCATCATCAGGGCTGGGCTCCTGAAACATTTCTGTTTCATTGCTTTCGCCCTCAGAATACAAAACAAAAGTAATTTATGTAGTCTAAGCTAAAGCCAACCTTGCCATTTTACTTCTTTGACTTTGACCGGAACGATAGAAGAGCATTGCTCTTAAATTTGAAGATCATTTTACACAAAGTATCGTTTGTAATCGGTCGTCGACCCGGCTCGACACCCATGGTGGTCAATGTCACGGCTTCAAACCTTATATGCAACCAGCAGTGTTTACCGTTTACTTAGTTGCCACGTGGGAACTGTTGACTATTATTAGCATTGTAAAACTACAGCAAATAGATAATAATCATATAGAACTTGCTTTTACTAACCGTGGTTATGTGTAATTTCAAGATTTAATGTGTGTAGATAAAAGACAGTAAACTTTCTTCCGCATGTTTTGGCAGGATTTTTCAAAAGGTACCAAATGATATCTAGTTCCATATTCCTGATATTAGTGCGTTTGAACTTTATAATAAAAAAGTAATAAGTACGTGTGTATAGATTATTACGCGTCTAAAACATGTATGTAAATGGAAATACCTACGTAAATAATCATAATATTTTTTCTTGAAAGCTACCATAAAGCGATTATTAAGTACAGTACCTATGTTGTTATTGTTGTATAAAATATTGTTGTGTAAATTTAATATCTCCAGTTATTTACATCTGAAGATTAGATAAGTTTATAGCCAGCATTTAACGTAAATTATATAACAATTCTTGAATTACTTCAATTAATTTATCTCTATTATGTGGAAAGTTTTATATTTTTTGCCTCGACAATCATCGAGGTTTAACATTTTTTGGGACAACAATAAATAATAGTTTGAATAAATATAATTCTGTAGTCACTCACCGTCTTCTTGTATTTCGGGTATGGGGGTCTGCACCTGCACACACATTATGGTTGGTTAATATTATTTTCTCATTTTTCCAGCCAATTTTCATAAAAATCTCGTACATGGTATTATTTACATTTTGACGACCTCGGTGGCGCAGTGGTAAACTGCTTGCCCTTGAACCGAGAGGTCCCGGGTTCGATCCCCGGTCGCTCATGATGGAAAATGATCTTTTTCTGATGGACCCGGGTCTTGGATGTTTATCTATATATGTATATGTTATAAAATATAGTATCGTTTAGTTAGTATCCCATAACACAAGTCTCGAACTTACTTTAGGGCTAGCTCAATCTGTGTGATTTGTCGTAATACCTATATTTATTTATTTAATATATTTACATATTTATTTACTACCAATGTTCATAATATGAGAAAAGATTTGTATTTTTGTAATGAATAAACTCAAAAATTACTGGGCCGATTTTGATGAAATTTGGGCACAGAGATAGACAAAATCTTCTGGAGTGACATACTTAGGTTTTTATTATGGTTCTACTCGAGCGAAGCCGGGACAGTTTAGAATAAAGATAAAACATGTTTGGTTTTCTCAATGCCAAATTGTGTTAAGAGCGATAGTGATAAAACATACTTTAGCTTAAAGTATGCTTTATCTATTTTTTTATGAATAACAGGGTTATACTTATTTCGTAAAATTAAATAATATTTTATGTATTTTTCATGCAAAGACATTACGCACGATGTGACTTTCGTGAATAGCATAAAATGGTTAAATAATAAAATGACGCACGTTTTACTAAAATACTTTTATTCTTATCTAGTTATTTACCTGGCCTATTGATTAAGTTCGGGTTTTTATCTATTACTATATATATTAGTACTTATATGACAGTTATAGTTTTGTCCGCGAATATATGTGGTAGGTTATTCTAAATGCAAATTACAGTTTTTCTAAATCCTTAATTGATGATATTGTTTCGAATGTAGGGTACAATAAAAAGTTTATGATAAATACCGGCATACTAGGGGACCATCGCATTTTTAACAATTTATTTTATTACCGCTAACCTAAATGAATCCTACACTAGATTGCAAAGTTAATTATAGTTTTCCATTACACAATGTAGTCACAGTCTACTAAACTAAAAACGGTGGCTACCAAAATCTTCATAGTAGACTACCATAGTAGGCCATATTTTGTTAAATTTTACCTAGATCGATTGTAAATGAATTAAAACGTGAAAGTCGCAAATAAACCAACAATAAACGGTTAACTTAAAATCATTTCAGATAAATTCTAATGTCAACTTTTAACCTGATAAAATTTTCAATTTAAGTAGATTCATATTACCTAGGTAATAATGTAAAAGTAAATATATTTTGCTATAAACAAAACTCATATACTTTTTTGTGTTATAAAAATGAACTTTACTACACCACACATTAGCTTTAACTATTTAGTTATTTACTTATTTATAAAAACGTTAGAAGGTACGAAGAATATGCACAACATTTTCTGAAGACGTTCATTAAAACTAACGCCAGAAAAATACTTAACAGACTAGCGATCGATAAAGCTAACATACATAACTAGACATCTTGAGCTAAACAAAATATAGCTAAACTAAAGTTAAACACGTTTTGTCTAAAATTATACTTTGCCGGTGACAACAAGCAACTTATTCAAAACTTAAAAAAAAACTACATTTTAAAATTGATTTTTAGACGTGAAAAAAAAACTATCCTTTGAATAGATACCCACTAAATAGTAATAAAGATTTTTTATGAAAATAGTAACTTACCAATCTCAAATCTTTAGGTTTGACGAGAAGAGCCGAGAGGTTATCTTGTGCCATGGTGCCGTGCGTCTCACTGGAACGATTGGATCCAACTGTTTCATTCAGCGGCTCGTCAGTCTCGTGAGCTTAATGGAGAGCCGGCTACTCGTACGATGCTATACTATACAGTTTGTGGGAGTGTCTGTACACACAGATGTTATCGACGTCATTCCCAGTCCTTGCATATTTTTTGTTTGTCCTCCCTAGTCTAGAATTTTTTTGTTATTATTTGGTATTATGTTAAAAATCAACATGTAATCTATGTTCAATTTATCAAGTAATTAATTATCCATGACTAATTTTTCTAAATTATAACTATTGTTGAATATCAAGATTTGTTATCATACTATTAATGATCATTAATAAACATTCCAGCCAAACGTACGTATGTGTCTCATAATTTAAGAAAATATTACGAATGCAGCAATTGTTAGAAATGATCTCAAGGCAAATAAACTTGTATATTTCTTAATAAATAACCAAAAACAACATTAACAACAAAATTTCGCGAGCACCAACGATCACAAGTCCGTGTGATACATCAAGTCCGGGAAGGACAACGCTGCGAACACAGTCAGCACGAGCACAGAATACACAGTCACCAAGATATCTCGCTTAAACTTCAGTAGGGGATCCAACTCCTGCTTCGCCGCGCTAAACTCCACAAGTTTCGACTTTTTAGTTTCAATCGTCTCAATTTCTTCTGCTACACTTTCTAAAGTTCCAACGTTAAATTTAGGCATCTCATCAATTGTAATAATTTCATTGTTAATTACTTCGTGGGAAATAAAAGGAGCATCAATATGATCATCTAACTCTAGAATTTTATTCTGGGAATGAGCCAAAGAATCGACGTATACAATATCTTTACAAGAGAACATTGACTGATCGGAAGGTTCGCTCAATACACCCACGAGAGAATTAGAGATACTGGTGCTTGTATTTATAGTAATAGGGAAAGACAAAAATCTTGATGGTACATTAGTAAATGTGTTTAGGTATTGTCTATCGGACACGTCGACGGATACTTCCTTGTCAACGTAATTTGTTCTATTTTTGGGCAAATCCTTAGCGAATATTACATCAGACATTTCGGTTTCATTATCCTTTAAATAGAGCTTTTCATTATTTACACCGTAGAAGGAACAACAGCTAGGGCTAGAATCCAGAATCCTTGACCTGTCTAGAGCGCTGATCGTAACTAATTCCTCAGGTTGGTCTTTTGCACAATTTTCTAAAGTAGCAGCATTGTTCAACATAGTCTCCAGCTGTCTACATTGCGAACTTTCCGTAAGGTTTAACACCTGTGCCTGAGTAATTTTTTGAATCTCATTCAATAATCCTACAAGCATATCTAGAGAGGTTGAGTTTTCAATGTCGCCTAGCTTGACTTCCTCCATTTTTGGAATATTGTTTTTGTTTTCATCAGGTAACGTGTTTATACCTTCGTATTTTTCGTGTAATGTACTATTATCACGTGTATTCTTCTTCCTTGAATTCTTTTCAGGATTCGACAGTAATGCAAGGTCATCTCTTTCAAATAAGCCACTAATTTCATCATCGCAAGTCGTTCCTCTGGTCTCGCTGCAGGGAGGAGTGGTTCGTAAGGCTTGAGTTGATAGCTGCCCTTTAAAGGTTTGGCAGGTGTAGTCTTTTTGCAAGTACGATTTATTCGACTTGGTGTTATCGCTATA
The DNA here is from genome assembly GCF_027563975.2 of Plodia interpunctella. Taxonomy (NCBI): domain Eukaryota; kingdom Metazoa; phylum Arthropoda; class Insecta; order Lepidoptera; family Pyralidae; genus Plodia; species Plodia interpunctella. Next base: position 9,047,663 of record NC_071308.1, on the reverse strand, counting down.
CGATGATTCCCTTTGATTTTCATTCTTGTTCTGATCTGGTAAAGACTTTAGGTTTTTTGCTCTGGCTTTAGAAACATGATACTGTGGAAAAGCGTAACCAATAGTCGAAATTTGCATTGGTATTGGACTGTTACGCCAGGTCATATCAGGGTTCGTCAATATGGGTATAGTTTTGTTCAGCTCTGACATATTATTTGTATATGAATACTTTTTCAGTTCGAAGTTTTGCGATATCGACGATTTTAGCACAACAGAGCCTACATCTCCCGATTGCACCACCACCACATGTTGTAAAGACTGTTTAGGGGTTATGGTCAAATTTTTTATTCGTAACCGTTTTTGTAAATTTCCAATAGACATTTGACGATATAATGCACTTTCCAGTCTTTGCAATTCGATCGATGAACTGTACTGTCTTAGGTCATGCTTTACATTTAGATCTGCAGTACTTCCTACAATTTCAAATTTACCCTGACAATCTTCAACAGCTGTATGAATATTATCTTTGAAGAGACCACTATGATAGGAGTTAAAGGGCATTAAGCGATCTTCATTTTTTGATAAATCATCTTCTATGTACACCTCATTCGTGTTTTTCTCCTCAACGCATTCAGAAAGAGGAGCAAGTGTCGGGCCTTGTGATTTCATCATTGTGTCAATGATGTTATGAAGTTGGCTTCCAATTGTTGTAGACTCCTCGTTTGGCGGGCTCGGTGTGATTGAAGCTGAAAATAATGACGCTGAGAAAATCTCTGTACCAAGAAAAATGAATAAAGCTGGAAATGAAACGGAACAAAATGAGTAAAGAGGAGTAGAAAGAAGGTCAAAGTCAAAGGCCAGAGTCAGGTTTAGGCTACGTAACAGTAAAATATTTTTAGGACAGGATGTCAGAGTCGATTCCAACAGACTCTGGCATTATGTTCTCTTCAACTTTAACACCAGGTAAATAACTAAAGAAGCAAAACGCAACCAGATTAATATCGCAGATAAGTCACCTACCTTCCATATCGCAAGGTAAAAGCGGCACTCTTGATTTCCTCGCTACCCGCAACTCGCCCGGACTCACGGAAGCGGTGCGACCGTAATGGTTTTTCACATACGACTCCACTGCTACCATTTTTTCTTTCCTGTAGCATCAAATTTCTTGCAAATGTGTCTGTGTTGTGTAAATCAATCATATTATTCATAAGAGTATTCATAAGTGTTGTATAATATCGAATAGTGGTTATTTTTGTCAATTTAATTATCGACGCCAAGAATATCTGATCTGACTAAATTCACCTAGTTTATCGACACGAATTATTAGTCATGTGAGCGAGGACTAACAATGTCTCTGGAACCTCAGGCGCTGTCCGCTTGACTGCATCTTGGCGGATGTCGGGGCTTCGCTTGCGGTCCGTATTTGGTTTGCAGTCGATGCTTTGCTTGCGGTCGATAACTTGCTTGCGGTCGATACTTTGCTTGCAGTCGATGCTGTGTTTGCGGTCGGGGCTCCTCTTGCTGGCGGGGCTGCTGCTTGTCGAGCGCCGCGCCTTGCCACAACTGTCTACAACAATTACTGCTTTTCACAATTCAAAATCGATAACCTTAAAAATGACCACCTCTGAATGATCTAGATCTAGCTAGGCTAGCTATCTTGAGGTAGATATGCTCTTTATCACTTCCTTTATAAATACATCCGGTGCTGGGTGGAAGGTCTTCATAGGATATGGCTTGGCGCGCTTCTGTTTATTGTAACGAAGCGCAAGGCCTTCGTTAGAATATTAATGTATTTTGTCTATAATGGAGCACCTTGGTGGAAATTGTAAGAGTATACAAAACAAATTCACCTTTACACACCTATAGGGGGAGCCGGAGGGGCGGGCTTGACTGACACCGTAGAGGCGGCGTCGTTTCCCATTCGCTTTTGCTTCGCTCGCTGGAATGAAGTGTACTTCTCAGTTGGAGGCGAAGCAGCGGCCAGACGCTGCAACCGGTCAGCCATGAGGTTGCGTCCGTACTTTGTCTGATACTCTTCGCTGTGAGCCTGAATATTTGAAACTGAATTGAATGAATTTGTTTTATTTAAAATGGTTAAATAATATTTCGAATGGTTGCATTTTATTAATTGCAAAAAAATAAGATTTGTGAGAATATAGTGTTTAAAAGTGATCAGATTAGGGACATGAATTTTAAATATTATAATATTATTGGTTACCTGCACATAAGACTTCTTTGGCTGTGCCAACGTATTGAGCCTAGAGCTTTTGGGGGGCCCGCGCACCGCCTCGCCCCTCGCTTCTTTCACCTCATCAATTATTTCATTCATCTTTTTTTTATTAACAATTTTTTCGTAGAACTTCTCGTGAGGCAGACGACTCGTCTCGGTGGCTGGCGGCCTTCTATCTCTAGTTATGACAACTTTTGGCGCCATTGGTTCAACTGTCTTCAAATGTTGGTCCAATCTAGATCGGGCTTTAACAAGGCTTTGCCTCACAATTTTGTCCCCGCCCGCATTACTCTCATACTTCTTGGACTTAGAAGCCGGACGCTCTTCCGCACTTTTATGACGATTTTTCTGCGCATTATCAAACTCGTGAAGCAACTGAGAAATGGCTTTCAAAGGATTATCGGGGATTACTTTTGGCGCCATAAAGCAAACCCTTTTATGGTCTTTTTTACGTTTCTCGGCTTCAGGCTTAGCCGTCTGACATTTCGTGCTGATGATAACTTTGGGGACCACACTTGTTTCCACTTCAGTCGATCTATTTTGCATTTGCGGTATAACTTCGTATGAAGTAGAGACGTTGTTGTTAGGCTTATTGTGGAAGCTGAAGGTACTGGTTTCAGAGCAAGTTAGATGGTGCTTCAAGCTGGTCCCGCTGTCGCTGCCTTGTATGTCGGAACTCTCGCGGAATGTCGTAGGATCAGCTGTGAAAGATCCAGGACTGCACACTTTGTTTGAATTTTTTTCACCAGGATTTGGTTTCCCTATGTTTTTTAATAAGTTGTACAGTTTTTCAATGCTCTTTCTGCATTCAAGACTCGATGTGTTGGGTGTTGTATGTTTGTTTCCGGAAGAGAAACGAGTGGGACTGTTAGTGGGCACTATGTCGTGGTCGCTTTTGTCCACAGCATCTATATCAGACCCTATAACACCATCGTCGGGTATTGGTGAAGGCGATGTCTCTGATCTGTAAATTAATTGTTAAATATTAGCTTAAAATAATCACTTGCTTTGTATTTATTGCAAATTTATTATTATCAAATACCTAGAGCATGAAATAATACTTACTTTTCTACTTCTGCAGGGTAATTACTGGATTCAGGTGATACTGGAGTATTTTTGATGTCATTAAAATCAGCGACAGATGGTATAAACTGCTGGGACATATTCGATAAATTCGCAGTTAGTTCTGCCGTCAAGCCAGAGGACGTAGAAGCCGAGAGCCCGCATTCTTCTCTCTTCTTCTGCATATACATCATTTCCGTCTCAGTTTCGTCCAAGTAATACGTCTTGTTCGTATACTTCTTACTTTTATCTATTGGGGTTTGCACGTCTGCTTCCCCGTTACATTGATCTTCACCATCATTCGTTCTGAGTCTCCGAAACTTGTTCTTTTGTTTAATGTCAACAGAAACAGAATGCCCATAAATAGAATTGTAGAAGGATTTGTTGGTAATAGACAGTTTGGTTACAGAGCTCGACGCTTGCGGCGTCAGAGTGCCTTTGCCGTGTCGATGCTTCATGATCTTACATGACTCGCTCAATGCCATTTTCTTTTTCTCACGCCTCTCACGAATCTCGAGAAGCCTTTTTCTCTTTTTCTCGTCAATCAAATGAGATTTGTTCTCATATGGAGACTTTATTCGAATTCTTGATGGTGATTTTTTTCTGGCCATTGAAGAATCACGATAATCTTCGGTACTTTCTTCTGGGAGCGAACTTTGTATGTCCAGTCTTTGCATAGATAAAGACAGTTCGTCAGGAGTGGTTACGAAAGCAGCTTCCTGGTAATGGTTATAATTCCCACATCTAACGTTGTATATATCTCTGAGCGGAACACTAGTATCACTTTTTTCTTGAGGGCTGCATTCGCTATATGTGAAAGGATTTCTCGTGGGACTAGATGATATCTCTTCATGTTCTGTAGTTGTGTCGGTCTCCGTGCTTTTATTTGCTTCTTCAGTTTCATCATTCAACTCTATAATTTTTTGAACATTTTGCTTTTTCTCTGAAACTGGAAGTGCTATAATTGGCTCTGTAAAAAAAAACCATGAAAAAACAATGAACATGTGAACTGAAATCACATTAAACTTTGTTATTAATACAATGTAACTAAGAAAAAAGGAGCTTACTGTGAGTTAAACTTGGTGATGTCTGCAAGATCATTATCGAATTTATATTACTGACGACGTGTCCCGATCTTGACCTCTTCAGTTTCAGCACCACGTCGACCCTCGGATCTTTCTTCACGATTTTCTTAGACAGCGCTTTTTTCCCGCAGCTTATAATCAGATTATCCGAACAATGTTTACTGAACAGCTTATATGAACCGCAAATTATTTTAGGTACTTCTAAGATAATTTTCTTCTCTAATATTTTAGACAGCGATCTTATATCCATCTCAGAATGGACTATGTCATCCCACGTGATGGTCCTGCCCGTGCTCTTCCGTTCTACGTGTAACGGTATACTGGTGGATGCTGCCAGTATTTTTTTATTTGAGTCAGCATCGACCCTTTCTTCTTTGGTTATTTCTCTCCATTTCTCTTTAGCCTTTTCTGTTAAATAATCCCCGTTGCTGATTCGCTTCAGTTGATCAATGGTATGTTTTACGTATCTAATAATGTTTTCCATATAAAATGTATAGTTTTCTTCTAAACGTTTGCAACAAATGTAGTCCAGCAACGATGAAGGGAGTACTGTATTGTTTAGATCATTAGTACTAGACATGAGCTTTAAATTATCGAGTTGTTCTTTGATCGTTGTGGACTTGAAGAGAATGTCTGTTCCGATGGTGGACAATTTGATTTCTAAGTCGCCAAATTTGTGGCACAGAGTATTTTCTAACGATGGTGGGTTGTTAAGGAGATCGAGTCTTTCTTTGTTGATGAGGTATATGTCTGTGGGGGGGAGGTCCTGACTGCTGATGACGTCATCTATTTCGGAAACGTCTGAGTCCATGTCTTCCCCAGCGTGGACTATAGTCTCCACTCGCTGATTGACACGTGTGGGGGCCTTGTGTTGGTTTGGGTTTGGCATTAGTCGGGATCCCAAATCAATGTTTTTGTACAGAATCACTAATTCGCTCTTTGTTAGTGATTCATCTGTAAATAAGTTTCAAAATTTAAATAAGATTCTTTTTCTGTCGCAAATATTTTTTTTGTCAAATGTTCAGGGTTTTTACTTTGTATCTAATGAATAAATTCTACTAAACACGTAGTATGAACGAAGGCTAACGCGATTGAATTCGCCGCCAGGGCGTCTGATTTAGAGTAAGGTCCATGTCCAATGCAAATTCGCGTAATGTAGAACGCGGGCTTTTCTAAATGTCAGCCATAGTGAAAAGCACCTCGTTCATCAGTGGCGCCACGATGCCACGAAGAAACGCAGACACGATATAATTAGTTATTATATTGCAGCAGCATGCAGTTACATTGTTACGTGCTCGTACTCGGTACAATTTTAAACTTATCATTTTGTACTTTTAATTTTTTTTAATTGTTATTTGTAGAATAAAGTCAAAAAAGCATAATTATTAAGGTTGCGAGATGTAAATCTAATAGGTAAAGCTCCTTTGCCAACCCTACTAAAATAGATGAAAATTTGGACGCTCCTTATAAATCAGCCTCTGATCTGATTCCTTACATCTGTGATAAAAGGGTGTCAGTTATAACTTGGAACAGTGACAGTAGTGAATATAGTGAATAATTTTGAAACTTACTGTTGGGAATGAAACTGTTCTTCGCTATAAGTTCAAATAGCTCGGTCGCCGTATCATACTCGTGCGAATTGTCCTCCCGCGGTTCTGCCCGCCCTTCCCCTGCCCCATCCTCAGGCACCCGGCTGATCAACATATCTCTATACATAAATTTACGCCAACTACTTCAATACAAACGTACAAACTGATACAAAATGTAAATAATACAATGCCTACAAAAACACTAGTGACAAAACGTTTTTATTGGAATTTTTTTAAGTCAACATTTTTCGAATGGATCGGAAGGATTTTGTCAATTTGTGTCAGTTGTTTCAAATATGGAATTGTACTATGTGATGTGTAAAACGAGGTTATAAATTTAATCATACCTAAGATATAAAACTATTACTTCGATGAGGTACCTGATAATCTGGGAGGAAATGGAAGATGGACTTATTTCAAGTCATTTTTACAATACTAAAACTGTGAGAGTTCAAATTACGGTTAATTCGTATACTAACGGATTGTTGTTAACTTGAAAGCATGTTCTGTTTGTATTACTGCGAAGTCAAGTCCAGTCATCCATTTGCATCCGAGATTTGCATATAACTGTGGCATCCCCTATCCCAGCACAAACATTATACTTAAATGAGAAATTGTAGAAAATAGGCTGTAAATATAGACCGCGCTGTGAAAAGCAGAATTAGCACAGGTTGGATGAAGTGGCGGCAGGTCACAGGGATCATCTGTGATTCTCGAATGCCACTCAAACTCAAGGGCAAGATCTACAAGTCGGTGATCAACCTGTTGTTTTGTATGGTTCGGAATGTTGGGCTAAGGTGACGGATGACAGGCGACTGCACTTCGATGAGACTTCGATGGATGGGTGGAGTGACAAGGATGGATAAGGAACGAATATGTGAGAGGACGTCTCAAGGTAGCACCAATCATAGGAAAATTGGAAAGTAATAGGTTTCGATGGTATGGTCACGTTATGAGAAGGGAGGAAAATAATATTGTAAGAAAGGCTATGGATTTGAAATTGAATGGGAAAAGAAATAGGGGCAAGCCGAAGAAGAGGTGGATTGAGTGCGTTAGGCAGGATATGGCCAAAAAGGAAGTAACAGATAGGTTAACATCAGACAGGGAGAAGTGGAGGAGACTGACATGCTGTACCGACCCCAAATAAAGTGGGATGGGTAGGCTGATGATGAGGCTGTACAACAGTATATGTTTGGGCTGGCTGGGTAGATGAAAATTTGCTACGTTATGTCAATGACATTCTGTTTGACAATTTATTTTATGACATTGACATGAACGTAGTGTTAGTATAGTAATTTTTTGGTTGGTTCTTGTTTCTTTGATTGTGTTTGTTTGATGCTTTAGGTATTTATTTTGATGAAACGAATGTATAAAATCATCTAGATACCTACTTTATATGTAAACCTGCTCACTAATGATGGAAAATGATAATTCAAATGATGTTATTATTACAAGCAGCAGTAATAGCGAAATCGACAACATGATCAAAATACCGGCTGGTAAGTGTTTTTCAGAATTTATAAGTAGGTTAGATGACAAGGTCAGAAAATTGTAAGATACCTACTTATACCTAAGACTTACAGTTAATGCCGCTAACTCAGTATACCTACGAAGATTTAAAGTTTGTGTTAAACTTATTCCATGGTACTATGTACAATGGAGTACTTACTAATTCCTTGATTGAAACAACTTTTATTAAGAAGTCATCATAATAAACTCAATAATTAAGGTACTTACCTAGCTGTCGAATAAACAAAACTTTTTTCGCTAAGATATTACTCAAATGTCACGTTAAAGTATCATTTAGTAATGGAGCTTTTAGATGAGTCTAAAAATGTATGATTTAATTTTTGTCATATGTTTGAAAGCTATACCAATATTATAGTAATTTTCTCATGAATAATACTTAGGGCTTTCAAATAGTGACAGAAATAAGAAATTGTCATCTACCCTGTTCTGAGGTTGTTCCCAAACATCAACAAATTAACCTAGAAAAATTAATATTACTTTACAGATAAACCATTGATGCATCTTTTCAAACGTCTAATTGGTGACAATAAACAGAGTACAATGTTAACAAATACACAGATTATAAATATCCTCCAAAAAGAACTTGACTTTAATGTTGCATTCTTGCATGATCTAGAAGTGGAGATATATCTGAATCTTGTCAAGAAATTTCTAAAAGACTGGCCACAATGGGATCCCTTTGATATATCAATCAACAAGTTAAAAGAACAAAGGGATTATGACTCTATAAGATCACTATTGCATGACACTCATCTCAAATTAAAACACTATTTAAAAGAAATACTTCATAAAGCTACACCTATAATGAAAAGCATGATAGCTGAATCTATAGAAAAAAATAAAAATGATAACACAAAATTTAAATCTGATAATAATGTGTTCATGGAAATGTACTGCTCTCGAGAGCAACTGAATGTACTTATTCTAAGGAGGCCTACTTCAAATAACTCTATTTTCAATATTATTGACGGTCCTGTGTTTAAAAATAATTTGTCTTACAAATCAATCTTCAACTGGTGGGATGTACAGATTGATATTAATTTGAATTGTTTTGTTTATAAACGGGAAACTCAACATGACCTTAAACACACATTAGTTAATAAGAAATTGAATAAAGACCCAAATTATGCACAAGAATTGAATGCTAATTGGCAATGTAGGGCAAAGAAAAGTGGTTTCGTTGAAATCTCTGATATATTAAGGATGATAAGCAGAATAGTCCTTCACTACAATAAAATAGACAAATTTAAAGTCATGGTTGAGGCTGTTTTTGAGCAAATTTCTCTAGATTTAAATGGAGCTCCAGATAGTATAAGATTATTCTCAGATTTCCGTCGACACATGAGTACATATCCATATGTTAGATACTTGTACTCTGAGCATGATGGTGATTTACCGATAGAGGGTAATGTTTATGATTTACAGTTGAAGGAGGTTATATCACCTCGTTTTCTATTTGTTTTGAGTAAACTTGAGTTTACAGATGATGTATTTCCCGACAATTTAGATTGGATTACAGTGAAATGTGGCCTGTGTAAAGAGAAAAATGAGTCATTTTCAGGGATGGACTTGGAATATTCAATGGTAGATCATTTTTCTAAATTTCACAGCAATGAGCCTGATTGGCGATGTGTTTCTTGTAACCAAAAGTTAAGCATGCTAGAGCTTGCGGAAAATCGTTGGGAGCATAGTTGTTAACAGACTGTAAAAACCCTGAATGCCACTTTTACTAAAAGTTGATTCATGTATAAAATTTAAATGACAAACAAGGATTTGTTTCAATAAAATAATTTAAGCGTTATACTTTAGCTGTTTAATGGAATGAAGATAAGTGTTAAGTTACCTAAAGTGTTATTAGTAAATATACGTTTTTATAAATACACACAATTTTTAAGAGGAAAACATTCTATTTTAGTATTATTGCCGATTTTCATTTGAAACTAGCTCGTTCCTATTCCCATTATTCTGTTATTTATTACACTTCTAGTTACCACAACAGTAACTTTTTACATACGAGAAATAAAATAAATTGACATTGTTAATTTTATTTATTAATAATCAATATTTTTTACTAAATTCTGGAAATATACATTAAAACATTTTTGTAATACATTTGATTAGGAATGGTTTTGACTTATATGTAAGCATATTTTATTATATCAGTCTTAAAATTAATAATTTAATAAATAATCATATATTATACAACAAAATATTGTTAATAAAATACATCATCTTTATATGAATGAAAGCAGTTTGAAAGAAAGTCAGTAGTAACTTTGTAGTAGAAGCTGCCTATAGCTTAGTTTCACAATTTATAGTCAACTAGCAGACAAACTGAGAGATAAAAAATGGTTCTCATAGCGGCATATGAAGAACTTTATTAATAATGTTGTAATGTTTCTCTTCGAGAGTGAGAAACCTGTTTTTATGTAAGAAACACATAGGTTTAAACAATATGAAATACAAGCTATTCCAAAAATTAATCTATGTGGGAAATAAACGCTTTTGGCATATGATAGGGCCGACACTGTCGAAATTAATCTCTTTCGACATTTCCTCTCAGCAGTAGTCATTCTGAAATGCTAATAGTTTGTATTTTTGCTAAATATTACGTAATGTTGAATGCTAAATATTTCTAAGTCTAATTTTTGAATAAATGCTCTTTTTTCTACTTAGTCTATAATCGAAATAGGACAATTAATAATAACGTGTACAATCAAAGTGCAGTGTTACGCGGGAGTCGTGAACAAGGACTCGAGCAGCTCGGGCTCGCTGAGGTCGCGCTTGTAGCTCTGCGCCAGCTCCTGGATGAGGTGCCGCCGGCGCACGTGCGGCGGCTGGTATCTGTTGCACACAGTACACCTTATATAGAGGACACGCCACATCTACTTAGCCACAGCTACAATGAAAAGGGCGGAGCTTTATGTTTTTTCGCTTAGTAGTTGGCTCTACTGGCGAATGGTTTGTATAAGTTTCAAATCTGTCTCGTTTTGGAAAATCGTATTTCTGTTTAGTGTACAAGTTCGAACAAAAGCTTACAGGTCGGTGTTGAGCGTGTCCCTGCGCGCGGCGGCGAGCGCCGCGCGCACGAGACAGTCGGGCAGCAGCGCGGCGGCCAGCAGCGCGCCGTGCGGCAGTGCGCCCCCAGCGCCCCCGACGCCCCCAGCGCCCCCGACGCCCCCGGCGCCCCCGCCGCTCACGCGCACGAGCCCGCAGCGCGCCGCGCTCAGGCAGATGACGCTCGTCTCCGAGCGCCGCCACGGCAGGCCCGTGTCGCAGTACTTCAACAGATCGTCTGCAACGGAAACAGATAACAATCCTCTTTCTCATGTGTTCCCGGCTACAATCGGAGCTGTGACGCCCCGAAGCCGAAGCGTAAAAATATACTCATATTTTTGAGGAGGGTTTAGATGTACAATTTATTATGGTTTTACCCGAGCGAAGCCGAGACGGACTGCTAGTTTTAAATAATTAATAACAAACATAATGTAGTCCAGCGTAACAGTCTTACATTCCACTTACCGATGGGCAAATTAAGCTGATCCTCAAAATCTTCAAGCCAAATGACGAGAATTTTCGTTGTGAAATCTCTGTTGCGCCTTCCACTTCCTACAGAAAAAAATAAACTTAATATTCTTGAGAAAATACGATTGACTTGTAACGAATTTTTAAAACAATTGGGTGTTGAAAATTTCCAGACACTGAGTTTCTTGTTGGGGTAACGTTTTGGAAAATCGTAAGACAATTTCATAAACACCCAGTATTGACAGATAGAGGACACTAATTTGCAGTGTAATCTTTAAAAACCGAATGCAATAAGCTGTAAAATGAAGTCATAGAGAATCTCACCAGTGAGTGAGTTTTGCTTGTCGAGGTCGAGCGAGGCGGCGCGCGCGCTCTCGTGTGACACGTCCCAACACGACCCCGACTTGTCGCCGCTTCTGCTGGAAAATATATATTCGTTACACTGATTAAACTATTCTGTCGTCATAAGCAAGAGCGCCCAACGTTTTTTCCAAATCTAAAACAAAAATACTCGAATATTGCTCAGCGTCAAGTCTCGTAATACAGCGAGGAAACGCTGCCAATGTTTTAGGCAGGTGATCTCCTTGTGAATTTTTTGCACTGGTAACAAATATGTAATAACTAAATTTTGAAAAAAATGTTCACGGTCCTGCTTAAAACGACAGTTTAAACAGTGTCATATCTTTCGTTTCGCTCATACAAGAAAGAGAAACGTGTATTAAAAATACAAGAAAATAAACGCTTATAATGAGACAATTATAATATTTTGTCCCTCATTGTGTGACCGAAATTACAGAGTCTAACTAACGTGCTTTGTTTCACAAAAAGTGAGAAGCACACTTGATAAAACATATATAATTTATACGTGGTAGAGACGCAGCCGCCGTCGACGTCAGACTTGATGCTGCCGTTGTTGCGGTCGACATCTTCTGTCGCTGACGGCACCACGAACGCGATCTCACTGCTCGCGTCCGACCAGTATAGTATCTGGTGAACAATGAAGCCATTTGATACTTAATTGCCATTTGAGAAAAATGGAGTTAAACCCTTACATATTATAAAAAGAAGCTTATCCATAATCAAAGTGCCCGGGCATTATTAAAAATGTTACAAATGAAACATCAAAACATTAAATATTATTACATAGAACTCTTACCTGTTGCCGACCGTCGTAGATGCTGGGCGCTAGAGGTGTTTGTGTGTCTGTGTCTGTGTCCGCGTCCGCGCACCCGTGCGGCGCGGCGTCGTAGCTGCGCGCCGCGTGGCCGGCCCAGCCGCCGTGCCCGCGCACGCGCACCGCGCGCCCCAGGCTGACGGTCACATTCATATTATTTTATTTACTAAGTGTACAAAATGGTAGTCTTAAACTTATTACATATGTATTTATAACTTAGTTACCTTCTACAGGTATTGCAAATACAAGTAGCTCTTCAAATTATATGTTAAAAAAGTTGTACATGACTGAAAGTAATTGTTGAAATATAGAACGCACCCTATTCTGACAATAGATAAACGTCAAGTCGTGTATTTTTTTTCCCGCCTTCTGCGTCTCTCTTCCCGCGCTGCTCTGTCTGTAATGTGCTGGTTCTATTATCACTAATAAACTAAACTTAATTAATTATCAGTTTTTCTTTAGTAATAAAATATTATTGTCAAATATTACATCATGTATTTGTTAGTTCTAATTCTTTATTATTGTATCGATGTTTGTATAGATATTTTACTAGATCGTAGTAACCGTAAACGCAATTACATAGCACTTCACATCAACCATGGCGTTAATTCTTATTTATATTACGATGCATGTGAAATGTAAAAACAGAAGCAACAATAAATTCATTGGAGACGTTCGTTTTAATTAGAATGACCCTTAGCACCCACACAGTATTCAAGAATCTACTTACCCTCGTAATAATCTGACAAATCCAGGCGCCACGGTGCTACAACTGTTCACGTTGGCGAGTATATCTTTAGCGTTAGTTTGTCCGGCGTTAGCGCAGAACAAGTGCACTGTGAGCGGGCGCTTGGCGCCGCACGCGTCGATGCGGCGCAGCGCCGCCGCGAAGCCCGGGGCGGTGTCGTCCAGCGACACCAGCCGTGGCGGCTGGCCCTGGGACGGTCAAATATACAGTTTTATTTCTATTTAACTCAAGTCTGCTTCGTAATGAGTCGAAAGAAGTAATTACAAAACCTGTCTAGATAGAATTTAACTTTTTTGAGGTTCCGTAACGCGTAGTCATTCGAGTAGCACAAAATATGAAATTTAAAAAAGTTTCGTTATTGAAGAACCTTGATTCTCTTTTGGTATTTAAGTTACGACAGTGAGCTGTGCCTGTGGCTGGACTTACCTTTTTCTCCCCGCCGATGTTCAAGTATCCGAAGTGCGAGAGGAATAGTCTCGCCGTCTGGAACTCCGTCACCGGCTCAGGTGGTACATACTCTTCTGGAATCTAGGAGAAGACGTACATCACTTGACTTTGCTAATTTTGAAATAACCGATCCTGTTTTTGATAATAGTAATTATATTTTTAATCAGATAATAATTTTTATGCATATATTTTTCGTGTACATGACATAGTATACAACTTACCGCATTGTCTTCGCTTTCTCTTACAGCTTTCTCAACAATGGCTTGTTGCTCCAACAGTTTGAACAAAGTGGGCGCCTCGGGGTCATTCAGTTGGCGGAGGACCGTCTCTAAACTGGGGAACGCTGCGTCACTGAAAAGAGAAATGCTATCTAAACGATTCTGTCGCTAAAATACAACTAGTATTCTAACACAGAACTTAACGCGGCTGGATGTCTTGCGGCAACTGGTAGGGCTCCGTTGAAGATTAAATTGAATTAATTAAAGTAGGTCTCCATCGTTAAATTCAACATGCGACTCTTAAATACCAGGCTCGCATAAACTATGCAGAGTCTGCGAGTGCATAGTCTGTATGCAGCAGAGGGTGCTCCAACATGGGTCCGTGGCGCCCCCTGGGCCTGCTCTTGGGTGATTCGGGACTCCAAATCGGAGCAGGGTTACCAGGCTCGCATAAGTTATGTAGAGACGACTAGAAACAAGTAAGAGCCATGCCCCATTACTTAGTCGTGCTCCATTGTTTTATTATATAAATAATAATTTATTGATACTGACATGCGTTGTCGTACATCGAAACTTCATGCAATTTCTGAGTTGTCTGTCAACGGACGCCAGAACGTCGGAGTGCGACTGAGTAATGGGGCATGGCTCTTACTCGGAAAGTAGTACCAGGCTCCCATGATTAAGAAGGGAAGAGTAGAGTAGAGCACTCACAGCGCGGCGGAGGCTGCGGGCAGCGGACGACAGACGGGGCGCGGGCGCGGCGGGGGCTCCAGGATGGGCACGGGGCGGGGGCACGCTGCGCCTGCGCGCGCCGCACTGCGCGCCGCGCCGCGGCTGCTCAGCGACCACGCGAAGCGGCCCCAGCCGCAGCGGATTATCACTGCCATATAACATACAAACATCATCAACACATATAATAAAATTGAAGAGAGGCCAAATTTGGACATTAAATATATTTTTTTAAATTCTTCATGGAATATACTTAGTTACTGATATAGATGACAAAAATATAGTTTTGGAAATTTTTGTCTGTCTGTCTGAACGCGCATCACTCGAAATCTACTGGACCGATTTGCTTGAAATTTGGTATGTAGGTACCTTATATTCCGTGTTAACATCTTAGATACATTTCATCCCGGTAAATGGTCAGGCGGGCGAAAGCTATTTTCTAATAAAGTTTTCATCTATCAGACACAAAATAATATAGTAGACATTTGTGGGAGAATCTATACGTTTTCATAAGCTTCAGGAAAAAGTTACCAATGGAAAGACGAAAATAGATGGGCATTTTTCATTCATTTCCTTAAAAATGTATTGCACTTCATTTTTATTCCCCTTTTATTCAACCAGTTAACGTTTTTGACTTAACTGATTAATAAGCCGAATAAGTTGAACCGTTTAGTCGAAGAGTTGGTATCAATGTTATATAATTTGAATTGTCACCAATAAGCGTAGGCTGTGGTTCCTGGCTGTTGGCCAGCGGTTCCTCCAGCAGCGACAGCAGCACGCTGCCGTCGGCCACGTAGTGCCGCAGCCGGCCGTGGCCCAGCGCCGCCAGCCAGCGCTCGTCCAGTCTGCACCAGCTGCCGTTGCCGTGCCCACCCGTCACAGACTTCAAACGTACATTACGAGGGGGGTGAGTAACTACATAAATATTCAGATAAAAATAACAAAAATAGTATGACCTTTTGGAGCCCGAGTAAAGAAAAAAAAAAGAAGAAATTACAGTTGTTCAAATAATCACGTGATTATTACAAAGACAATAATTTACTTCTCGGACCTTTCCCTAGGGTTTGAGAAGAAGGAAATGATGAACACTCACTTGTTCCAAGATAAGCATCAGTAGCGATTCGGCCGCGTCTCGTACTCGCATGGAAACAGGCTTTAATTCCTTCTCATCCTTCATCTTTGGAGGGTCGCCGGGTTTGCCTGTAGAGCCAAATTGGAAGTCAGACAGCAATAATTGCACTTTCCGAATAACAAAGATACGCCGCAATGATGACGTATAAAATACCAGGCTATCATATGTTGTATAGAGATTTATCTAGCTGGCTCTCATCCCGAAGATGCGGACGGCGAGATTCAACGACTTCCAGCAGCATTGCGAGACAATCCCGGGACTTATCTAGCTATGCAGGTGTCACAGGATAGCCTCGCAACACATAATTTATAGGCCGAAGTCACACGGAATGATCTTGAGAAACTCGCCTGAAGTACTAGGCTATCATGAGTTCTAAAGAGAATTACCTGACTGGCTCTTAGACCCAGAGATGCCTAACTCAACAACTTCCATGAGTGTTGCCAGACAGTCTTGGTCAGCCAATAAAGCCGGACATAACCAAGCTGCTAGACAAGCGTAGGCAGCAACCACACAGGAATGTAGATCTCGTGAATGGGCTTGAGGAGGTCGTGAGCACTGCACGCTGATGTAGTCGCAGATCCAACGGACCGCCCGCTTGCGCTCGATGGCTTCTGTATATATAAAAAAACAAGTTGAACAGACATGTGATAAATAGTTAAATAATAGTGATGGGGCGGGGCAGTATCACAGTATATAATTTACCTATTTTAAACATTTATGTTTAACTTAGTCTATTTACTGGCATTTAGATACTTACCAATCACAAATTCTAGACAGCGTGTAAATAAAAAATGTCTACCGTTAAATAGTTTAATATGTGTCTATACTTAGGTAAATCAGATTAAATATATTCAGTCTTAATAAACTTAAATAGAAACAATACCTACTTTTTGGTAATGAAATGAGACGCCCGAAAATAATGTTTAATCTTAACCGTATAGTTATGAAATATTACATAACTATACTAATTTAGTTTGTTCAGTCTAGATGGCGCTGTTCGAAATTAGAACTCGACATGGTTTCGTTTTTGCTATATACCTATGTGTAAAGATGCATTGATAATAAATGTCTACGTTCCGGGAGTTTTGGCTTTGATTCAGATCACCCAGGCTCGGTATACCTTTGGCCAAATAAAATAAATACTTATTGTACTGCAAAACAATAGCTATAAGAAATAGCTAGATTATAATAACATTTTTATTAAAGCTTTTATTTCTGTCAAGTGAGATCCTAATCAAAATTCTTTATCAAAATTTCAGCTCAATCGGTTGAAGATATCTGCTTCAAACTTGAGTTGCAAGATTCCACCCCGGGACATATCGACATAAACATAGTTACATTGCAGATTAAATAAAATCAGGTGTTCCAACAGCGACATCTGTGCCACTAACCAGGTTTGGTGGAGTGCAGCTTGGCGAGCCCGGCCAGCAGGTCCAGGGCGGCCAGCGACACCTGCAGGTCGGCCTTCCACGACGAGATCAGCCGGTGGCACACGAGGTACGTCGCGCGGACCACCAGCGCCGCTCCTGCGTTCGTGGTTCCTTCACTCACTGGCCAATGGCTTTTGGCGTAGGCAAAGAAAACTATAGACATCGTTATATCCTTCGTTTCTCATACAAGAGAAACTAGTATTACAAAATACACGAGAAGAAACGGGTCAGAGTTCTTTTGTTTCTCAACGTGTTCCCAGTTTTATAGGCAGAAAGTTGAATGTCTCATTTGGCTATGATAGCTCTTTGTATTTAGTTTTCTTTGTCTATGCCTTTTGCGGATTATACCCGAATTTTCATAGCAGACGTTATTCTGTTGTTCCCATCCCCATTATTTTCAATTGAAATCAACTAAATTTCTGAATCAGAATCGTTCAGAATTTTTTGTTTTCCGAAGATCGAATAATTTTGGATATTCAACATAAATAAAACTGAGTCACAATAAACTACGTCATTTATTACACGGGAAATGAATAATGATAATAATAGTAAATTAAAAGAAAATTAGCAAGCAATAACATGAAAGATGACGCAAAATAACAGAGTTGTTAATGTTAAAGTCTCACAAAATTCTAAATAACAACTTGTACACGCAATCTCCATATAATCTAGGTGATTGAATTTAAGTCTAGAGAACAAGCTAGACAGTTTTCCCATCGATAACTTTATATTATTAAAATCTCAATAGATTGAGAAAAAGTTACTTGAAGAATTTTGTCAAACATAATTTTAAATGTGCATACAAACAAAACAAAATGGTAGTTTACCGAATAGTGGCGAGTTGTGGTCAAGCTCCCTAACATCGGCTGCGAAGTCCTCCAACGATGTGTGGCCCTCGCTGCCCGTCGCACTGCTCTCCGACCGAGCTATAACACCCCCCTTTTAATAAAATGGGTTAAGCAATTATACCCATCATCGAGATAGTAACTTTTGATTTCGACGCGGCTATACTATGTGGCGGCGGCTACTGTTCAACGGCACAGCTTCGTTTTCGGTTCGTATAACACGGTATGTATCTACGTATGTTCGACTTTCATCTTCGACTTTCACAAAAAGTGGCTGTTCTCCTATTGAATGTGTGATGGCAAAATATGTTCAAAGACCCATCTGGTGCTAGTGCATTCATAATTAAATGTATTTCAACAAATGCATGTCTGAAATAGCAAATTAAACATAGCTTGTAAAACTAATGTGGGATACAAAACGTGAGGTAGCGTGACGTTCAATGTATTGAGGAATTTAATGAACTTTTTCGTGTTATATGGAAACATAGTGCTTTATTTATTCACATAATGTAAGTGGCAATGAAATGTGTCTATTAAATATGTCAATTACCTGAATTTTGTGATGGTCCACCAAATTCAATATTATGGTTCAATGAATTTATTTCCTTATGAAATATAACATAACTGCTTCTCTCTCGCATATAGATGCTTATTGCTTTAACTGCAATATTCGACATGACCGTAGGAGTTCAGCTTCTTAGTTGTTCTGTTAGCCTAGTACTTTCTTCTTCCACCAAAATAAGTAAAATTTGATGGATTTTAATTTTACCTATGGAACAATGGAGGTTACCTTTAAAATCAGTGTTATGTGACAAGGTGGAGCCGCCGCCGCCGCCGCCGGCGGGCGCAGCCAGTGCGTTGTGTCTCACGCAGAGGTACAGCGCCGACAACAGCGGCACGGCCAGCGCGTCAGACCACTCCACTTGCACGGCCGACACGCAAATCAGCGACAACTTGCCTCGCATCAGCTCGCCTAATGTCATGCCTGAACTGGAATTTGAAATCATATGAAATTCCGCTGCAAAAGATTTTCTTTTATGCTTAATATAAAATTTGGTTTATTATTTTATTTGTTATTATATTAGTTCAGATTATTATTATATTAATTTTTAAGTGGTTTATCCAGCTCTTGTAATAAAATTACATCTGCAATATTTCACACATATAGAAATTAAAATGTGATAACACTTGTAGACCAATCAAAACTTACTATTCATTACACCCTGGGAACTCAGGAACCGGCAGTCCCTTATAGTGGTAGGGGAAAGCGACCAAAGACAATAGAGCGCTGATGGCGGCCTTGCGCAGTTCTCTCTTGTCTATAGAACCGCACTCCAACTTCGGTTCGCGTTCTGACAGTATGCGGTCTAGTGCCGTGATGAAATCTGGCACTAATACCAGAACACCGTCCAAGTCCAACCTGGATGATAAATAAATATAAATAATAAATATAAATAAATAAATATATACGGACAAATCACACAGATTGAGCTAGCCCCAAAGTAAGTTCGAGACTTGTGTTATGGGATACTAACTCAACGATATTATATTTTATAACAAATACATATATAGATAAACATCCAAGACCCGGGCCAATCAGAAAAAGATCATTTTCCATCATGACCCGACCGGGGATCGAACCCGGGACCTCTCGGTTCAGAGGCAAGCACTTTACCACTGCGCCATCGAGGTCGTCAAAATATGTATGTATTTACTTTGAAAAAAAAAAGACTACAATTGTCAAGAGAAATCAAATAAAATCTCGATGCGAGTACATAATATATGGCCGCCACTGAATTCATCATCATCCCGCGTTTTTCACATTAAATAAATATTCACCTCTTTAACACATATCTACACTTCTTAACTGTATGATAGAGATGGCTATACTTTAGCGTAGGCATGTATTGTGCTACTCGACGATCTAAATACACTAAAACATTTTGCTACACTAATTACGGTACGGTGGAGTGAAGCTCCTTCGTAATTCTGTGAGCCTAGTACTCCGCCGCGTGGAACACATGATTTATTTGTAGCAAAATGGAGATTAATGTTACTAGGCTGACAGGAGAACAAAAGAGCTCACCGGAACAGGTCGGCCGCGTGGAGCACCACAGCGGCGGCGGTGGCGGAGTCTCGGAGCCCGAGGCGGAGCGCCGCCAGACATCGCGCCAGGTATACAGCTTGGACTTCTTCGGCACTTTGCTTCGAGCATAATATGCGGCATACGGTCCCTAAGGCTTCCGCGCGACCTGGTTCAAGAGACAAGACAAAGAATGAAAGAAACAAGAAAAAAAGTTAGTTATTGTGATCTGTGTGAATTAATCTGCTGAGAAAAACTCCCAGGTTTCCCTAATTTAATGTATTTCACAACACTGCCTACGTAGTTACGTAGTTTATTATATTACCACCCGGCGATTGAACTAGAATAGTGATGACAGTCCCCTGGAGGACTGGGTTAGGGGTTCCTAGGGCGGCTGGACCATCAAGCTCAAACTCACCCGGTTGATAAGCCAGCATGTTCAGCTTGTACTGCGCTTCGGAGAGCGAAGGCGGCGGCGGTGTGCCATCTGCACGGGCTGAAACAAATACATAATATTTGTAGTGTTGGCAGAAAAAAAGGGGGATAATGTTGCCATGTAATGGTAGATAGCTAATAAAAACCAAACAATTCAGGATACGAAAAGAGTCGATTTGATTGATTGGGAATAATACAGATTTTATCAACCATGCTTGATCTTGCTCTTATTATGGCAATGAAAATCTTTTAACAATTCACAACGAGTGGGTCGTTTACCGCATGAGGCTAGTGCCGCCATCTGCGACGAGCTTTGAGTGTTCGAAAAATATCACGATGAACTTACCCGGCCCAGTGTGGACAGGCGTAGTGCCCAACAAGGCAGCTTCGAATAACCACTCTCCGAACAGATGGAAGATGGAGTTGACGCGCGGGCGCAGCGGCGTCAACGGCGGTTTCTCCGCTTCCGCCACTGTCGGTAAAATTAAACATTTTATAATGCGGACTATCGTGTTAGAATTTGCCGCCAGAGACGCTTGTGTCGAGTAAGGTAAGTTCCATTGGAATGACAAATTTTAGCCTAAATTTTTGCCAATGACGCTCACTCGCCAGTGGAAAGAAGAAACAAAGATGGTTAATTATGATCAAAAAAAATGACAATTAAAATATTTACATACGAAGCATGCAACTTTAACGACTTCCTCGCAACATATATAAAAAGCGCCAACTAATTAGTTAAATAACCTCGTCACAGATACTTATTATAGCAAAGTTTGTTGGAGTAATATTTTCTGTATCTGAGAAATAGAATTAAAATCCTTATTCCTCACCTTGAGATGAAATGGAGTTGGGCGGAGTGGTGGGGGCCACGCTGGGCGGGCGACTGCTTGTCAGACCAATCAGCGAGGTCCTAGGAGTACCTATAGTACACAAAACGTATAAATAATATAGAAAACTATATTTTTGAACCATAAACACAAAATATATGACAGAATTCTTGACTTGGCATAGAATTTATATAAGGAGTGACCACACAATATTTATATCTTAGGAGAAGTAAGCAGAAAAATAATAATTTTATGCAACTTACTAATTTTGTTTATCTACTATAAACATAAGGTAGAAGATAAAAGGTTTCACATAGGGTTGCAGCAACAAGAAAAAATATACAAAACAAAAAGCATTGAAAAAAGGTAAGAGTTTGTAAAGTTATGTGTTTAACCTCAACCCAAAATACATCTAAAACTATACACAGGTAAAACTAGTGCTCACTATCCACAACCAAAAACATAAACGTGTATGTGACTCATAACTCTAGAAAATAATTCTCAGGCATTTACTTTTCCTTTGACATAATTATGACTTACCTTTTATTTAGTAGAACAAATAATTGTTCTGTTCGTTATAGCTGTTAATGTCGTTCGTTTTAATCGGTATTACCATAAGAACGTCGTCAGTTCAGTCAAACTTAAATGGAAATAACAATGACCATAACACGCTGTAATAGTCACTATACACAAGGCAATAAGGTACCTTTCTCCATCTTGTCGCGGGGCCTGGCAGCGTTGACGCTGAAGGACTTGGCCAGCCGGCGGTGCTGCGGCGGCGTGTCGCCGTCGCCGACGTCGGCGTCGCGCGGCGCGCCGCTCCACTCCGCGCCGCGCCCTGCGTCGCCGTCCGCGCCCCGTGCTCAGTGCTCAGTGCCCATTGGCTTGCCGCACGTTATACATTTACGACCACATCCAAAATATTTGGCGCAAAAATATTGTTCATTGCCCAAAAAGGAGTGCTTTTGTTTTCAAGATTCGTTTTTACATGTACACGATTTACATCAAATATAGATATGTTTGTAATAGTGTAAGTAGATGGACATCGATTGTCAATAAAATGTGGCCGTCCCAATCAAAATGGACCTTATGGCGCCCGGCACTGACGCCATTATTGCCGTTGTTTTGTATTGAAACAACGGCAAATAAAGACCCAAGTGCCAGCCACCATAAGGTTCCTTTTGATTTAAACGACCACAAATACAAAAGATAAGTATACACAACTTATTGTTATAATTTTAAAAAATATAGTGATTTGAGTTTTTTAAATTCTGATTTATTCTTAGATTAGGTACTTTATCTCGATTAACATAGGCTTTATGAAGTCTAGATATGCAATCGATTCTTTTTAATATGTGCACATACGCATTACCAATTTATGAATATTTTAAAGCAAGTACTCAACTTTCTTGCTGTCACTCCTTCGCTACGTATTTCTAGATAGAAACAGCGCAAATTTTGATTACATTTATTTTTTTATTTTTTTACATACATTTTCGTAACAGTATGCATTGGGCAAATGAACAATTCCTGTTCCCAAATTCTGTCTCATAAAAATCACCCATACGAAAGTGACAAACAAAAGCCGTTTAAGGAGCTGCGGTGTTTTTGATATAGTTTCACTGATGACCACAATATGTCGTCTTTACGATGTGGCGTCAATGTATTACGTAATCCACCAAAAGATATTGTGCGTACTTGATCTTAGACTCAAATTTGCTCGAAAACTATATGAAACGACTATTTTTATGTCTAATTACTGTTTTATTATATGTATTGATATAGGAATGAAAAGTATGATATCAATTTTGGTTTGATCTATTTGGTCTATACCAAGTACACAGCTATATAAACACTCCTGGCAATTGGTTTCAAATAATTTCTTAGAAGAAATAATAATTAAAAACAAATTTTATAGTAAGATTAGACATTTGTAAAAAAACAATGGAAAACAAAAATCACTGAAATTTAACATTGAATTTTGTTTTCTCCTTAAACAATATTCCAGCCGCCAAAAGTGTTATTGAAATCCAGCAGAGAAGTTTTAAAATATAGAAACTAAAGAAAATAATATTTTAGAGCGTGCACGAACAAGTGATTCCATACAAATTTGTACGTGTGATTATTAGCGATCTCTATATACAAAAACAAAATTAATTTATTATTTAACACTATAATTTATTAGTTTCAGAACCTAATAAATAAAACAGCAACATTTAATAGACTTACAGGAGTCCTGGAGGCTCCACCAGGTCCCCTTGGTACTGTCGTTTTTGTATAATGTATATCTAATCTAATCAAATGTGAATGTACTAGTATTATTATTAAATTTAATGAAATATATGCAAAACTTTAACTTTAGTTTTGTATTTGTGTATGGTTATTTCCTGCGCACTCTAAACACCGATCTCAGAAGTAAAAATATACAAAAAAAATCACGCCCAAAACCAAAATGAATACCCCCCATACATCACGCTATCCCTTTCCTATGGTATGACCCGCTAACCATCTATGACACAGGTTGGAAGGTAAAAATCAATCGGGCGAATTCGCGAGCATATTCTAGTGTCTAATAAATACATTAAGCTCAAGCTGTGTACATTTGTGACATTTATGCTAAAAGTGAGCGAAATAGTAATACATTAGTTACTCTCGAAGGTTTTCGTAAATAAAGTTTGAATAAATAAATAAATTATATCAAGCATCAATTTTACCGGTTACCGGGTCCAATACCATGTGCTTAAAGAAGTTTGTGCTCCCAATGAAAACAAGTACTAATTGAAATTACTACTTATTCTGAGAGCAGAAAGAACGCATTAGGTTATCTAGTAAACCCCAGGACGAAACCAAGTGCCTTCCTACTATTTGTTATTTCCATAATTTTAAATAGAAAAGTTGCTCCCACACAGCAATTACAAAGTGTTGTGAGACTTTTCGACAAATCGTTAGGCGACTCCTATCATATTGCGCATAATTAATGAATGACAACGGTACTTGACCAAATCGAAAATTTTCAAGAAACGTATAAACAGTTGCCATTGTATTGTATATCATGAAAAAAAACGATGAAACACGAAATAATTTGACAGCATTTGTACCATATAACATTATCCCAATATATCGCAAAAGATACATGTCATGGAATGTTATTTTTCTACTATCGATGTTATGCTACTGAACGTAAAGAAAGAGGTGCAAGTATACAAAAGAATGAAAAGCAACATAAATTTTCTTCTCTATTATATACATGCATCTCTTTCTTTCAACAACTTTAAGTCAAATTGCAGATAAGTATGCGCTTTTACATTTTGTAACTGCTGTGTCACCATATATAAGAGCTCAGAGCTTCAAAACGAAAAATAAAGTGAACACTCACTAATAACTGAAGACAGGTTGTGTACTCACCGAGGAAGGCGTCGACGTGAGCCGCGATGCCCTTCATGGCCTTGAGGAAGATCCCGGGCAGCGCCTGCAGGCACGGGTGCTGACTGGGGTCCCGCCCGCCCTCCTCAGACGTTATCGAGTACTAGGCGAACATAAATACAAACAATGTAGTCACAAAATTTCTGGTAACTTCACTGCTATGCAAATCGAAATAAAACTTAATGTTTTGGATCAATTCTTACAGTGTTCCAAATTTGTACAAAATCCAATCAGCTCAGTTGCGTGGAAAATTAACATTATGCTATTACTAGCCTTTGCTCGCGGCTTCGCCCGCGTGAATTTCCCACGGGAGCATTTATTTTGCCGGGATGAAAGGTACATTATGTTCTTCTCCACACTTCAAACTGCATGTATGCAAAATTTGAATAAGTAAAGAGTGAAGAATTAACAAACTTGCTTTCGCATTTATAATATTAGTTAGGATTACGATTCACATTACTTATATGGTTCCATTTTAAGATTTAATAAAGTGAGACGACATAAGAAGTGATATATGTAGGAATATAATTCACCTGCAAAAAATCTGGGGTCTGGCTGATGAGATGCGGGCGGCACAAGTCCACCGGGTTCCCGATGGTGTGCAGGATGCGGTACCAACTCTGCATGACTGCCTCCGCGCTCATATCCGCTGGCACTAAGCCTGCATCTTCTTCACCTACGACAAAAAAGAAGAAAAATGTTAAAATTAATATTGTATTGTGAAATTGGCCATCGTTTGTGAATCAAATACGTCCTTTCTTCAATTTTCTGTTTATAAAATTAGAGCGTAGTATTTGCCGCCAGCGGTACAAAGTACTAGGCTATCAGAACGGCCAAAGAGATACTGATAGCCGAAAGAGCATTCCGTCTCTTTTTATATCAGTCTGTTTCTTTTAACATTCTCCGTCCCTTTCTGTATAAATCTGTCTCTTTCACTCATCGTCCGTCCTCTTCCAAATAAATCCATCTCTTTCTCTCATTCTCCATCTCTTTCCGCATCAATCTGTCCTTTTCTACAATTTTCTGTTTCTAAAATTAGAGCGTAGTATTCGCCGGCGGCGATACAAAGTACTAGGCTATCAGAACTCACTGATAGGCATAGGCGGGAAGAGCGGGCCGTACATGTGCTTGAGCAGGCGCGCGGTGAGACACAGCGAGGCGCGCGTCCACTGCTCCGACAGCGGCGCGCGGTGCCGCCAGCGCACGCACTGCTCGCGCAGCGTGCGCCACAGCGGCGGCGACGGGAAACATCTGCAACAAACAAACAAACAAACAAACGTGACCGGTGTCAGAGCGCTGCCACCATATTTTATCAATTTCTATTAATATATAGCGAAAACTAAAAATATACCACGGGAGATTATGCCACACTAGATAATATTGCAAAAATGTACTTTATGTAAATTATGACTACATTTTGTTTATTCGAGCACTATTTCAACACCAAAGGTCCTATTATATACTAGGCTATCATTGCTAAGTAAAGAGAGACCCGCTGACAAGTATGGAATAGAAATTACCTGTGGCAAGCCAAGATCCATACTTCAAAAAGCACACACAGCACTCGCTCACACAGCTGTTCAGCCGCCGAATGGTGCGGCGCTGGCGGCGATAAAAGCGCTGAAGCGGCTGACAGTAGCAGCAACAATAAAGCTTTCCATTCACTAGCGCCGAGGTTCCCGTTGCCGGCCAGAGAGCGAGCGAGACGGAGCACGCGGTGGCAAAGCACAGCTTGCTTGCTTATCAAATCACCGCCTGAAATGTATTTTTTCATTGTTTATATATTTCATTTTATTGCTTCGGAAAACTAAGACTTTACAAGATTAGACATGAAACCACTTAAAAGTTTTCACTAATAGAAATAGGCTTCGCCCGCACATCATTAAAAGCCAGATACAAGAAAAAGTACTCCTCCTTGTAACTCATGTTTTTGTAAATAAATAATCTTTGTCTTCATATGTTTTTACGCACGTGCGTTTTTCATTGTCTATCTGTTAATTTTACTCTAAAGTTACTGTAATGGAATATTTAGTTTTCACTAATAGTAGGGTGGGTCATGAGCTTTTGTTTACGCAAGAAAACGCTAAACATAAATTTAAGACAAGACCGAGCGAGACATCCGACATTAATTAAACATTTAAACTTACCCAATTCCAATTGGTATACAAATGAGAGAGCTTGTAAATAAGGAACCATAATTATTACTTGAATCCAATGTACCATTTAGCAATGAAATAGATGAAAACTACAATAGACCTACGCTAGCATTGATCATTTGTTTTATTGTTTACAAATTCTACAGCCATTGTTTATTGAAAAATATTTACGACGAAAACCTCACACAGTTTGCAGTATTTTTATCAGTGATACTGATGACGAGGTGAACAAAAACCTAAATCACAAATACTGAACATACCGATTTTTATAAAAATATAATTACAGCTTTCTAACTCTAAATAATTTCTAGCTTCTTACTTTTGTCCTTACCATAGATAGATTTTAACTACAAACCCTTTATTTAATACTTTATTTATTCACCCCAAAAATTTTTGAGTATATGATACGCCATTTTGATAAAATAATGATGTTCCTAAGCTTTGCCAGCTATTAAAAACTGGTCCAATTTTCTTAATATAAAATTACAACATGCAAAATACAGGTAAAAAAAACTTACTCTCATCAGGTCTAGGCACGAAGAGGTTCTGCAAGTGCCTCAGTATCTTGCGAGCGTATCTGTGCGGCTGCGCGTGCACGGGCGGCGGCGTAGCGGGCGGCGGCGGCGCGGGCGGCGCGGCCGCGGGCAGCAGCGGCGACAGCCACGCGCAGCACACGCGCACGCAGTCGCGGACTGCCTCGTGCTCCGTCAGCGGGAGACCGAGACCGAAGCGGATCACTTCCAGAACCCACTCAACCTGGAATTAACAAACAATTATATTTATTCTGAAATGAAAAGTGACTTTAGAGATTAATACTGAAGAACCAACAAACACTTACTTTCGTATTTATGTTACATGGGATAGAACAAATAAATGCATGTAACAGCATATGAAAGGTAACAGAAAGCAAAATAAGAAGTAATACACCCACTTAACCAATAATGAAAATGTTTTACGATTCATGTAATCTACTGCTGGCTGAAAAAGAAGGCTGGTCGGTAAAAGAGAAACCACACAAAAATAGGTCACCTCAGCATCAGTAGACAGAGGACTGGGCTCGTGGCTGGCCAACTGCCGCACAACGGCCAGCACTACGTCGCGGCCGCCGACCGCGCCCAGCACGCCGCGCCCGCCGCCCTCCAGTGGCAGCGAGCTCCATTCTGAGTACATGCCTCCACAGTCTTTGTTCTACAGTCAATTAAAATTTCGGTTTATTTTATTTTAATACAGTTACTGTCATATGTTGCAAAAGGATAGAAGAGAACAATGTGTCAAAAACAGCACTTTCTTTTCCTTCATTTAATTCAACACTAACTAATGTAGACACATCAGCTGCATGCCTTATTATTTAATAAATAGAAAGGGAAGCAGGACTACTATTCTGTCTTGGCTAATTTTTACTGGTGAAAAATGATTGCAACTCTCAATATAGTTATTTATCTAATCTATGCTTGCTACTATAGTAGTTTGACATGCTATTGAACACTTTTGTTTTTTATTTAATTACTTTTGTTTAAGCATGAATATGTGTTAATTTCATACAATCAAAACTTCCGCAAATTTCGAAACCTAAAGATTCAAAATTTAATCAATTTGCTTTTTTTTTGAATAGTTAGTTTTAATTAGGTTTTCTTTTAGTCTAGTACAATGTTGATTGTTGTGTACATAAAATAAAAATAACGCCAAATCTTTAAATTTTATCCATGAAAAGTGCCTGCTAGTTCATTTCATGAAGACTTGTATAAAGAAGAAAGAAAGAAATCATTTATTCGGCAAACGCATACAATCCAAACATTAAGACATAAAGGTAATGTACAAAAGAGTAACCAATATAGATCGAATATAATATGTAAGCTGAAATGGCGACCAGCTTAGCATGGTGCCATGGTATCGAGCCAAGGTGCTGATTTTCAGCTGGAACCAAGTACAAAAGTAGGTAAGGTGGCAAAATAAACAAGATAATATGTACGGAAACAGAAACAAACAACAGCAAACATTAGGACTAGATAGGAGACTAACGTACAAGTGTAGTGAAATAATGTTAATATGATGGGAGGTACATAAATAGGATAATATTTGAGGAATTAAACATATACTGACTTAGGAAAAGAATGTAAAATAAATATATATATATATATATATAAATGTATAGGTAAAAGGAAGCTGGAATAAAATTTGTTTGAATTATGATGATTGTAATTACCTTGTGATTAACTCTGTTAAAGATACCGACATTCATAAATAAGAAATATAACGGTGTGCACCGTTAGACCACTCCACCTCCCAAACACTGTAAGGGCCACTAATAACTTTAAAGACTTTGTAACTTAAGCACAGTCACGATACCAATACCGACATAATAATGCAATCAGTATTCTTGACTAGTGTCCATTAACAATACATTAAAAATCAAGTTTTGTTTTTGTTAGTAATCTTGAGATAAATTAAAGAATTCAATGTGAATTGTGATAATAGCTGAACGAACAAACAACCAATACGTATCAAACCAACCAGTTTCACTTTTGATCTTTCTCTTTTCCACTTAGCATTATCGAGCCGACAAAAACGAGAAAGCAATACCTTCTTTCAATAGTTTATTGTAAAAACAATAGACAAAATATTTGATAATCACAGATGATTTTTGTCATTTTCAATGTCATATTATTATTTTGACTTTGACATTTTTTTTTGTACTACGAAAAGGCAAAAACATTCTAAATGTGAGAATGTGTGTATGTGTATATATGTTTATTACTTTTTCACACAAAATCTACTGGACGGATTGTTATGCAATTTGATACACAGGTATCAATTTTTATAGTATGTTTATGACTCAATGCAAATTTCACAATACTTTTCCATAATTATCATAATCCTTTATCTATCTGCTAATTCAACATTGAGTTGAGATGTTCTCCAGTTTCCTACTGGAACCAAATCAATGAAACCCTGAAACTACAAATTTGAGTTAACATAAGTCTTTTTGGATATTATCAATAAGATGAAAAATCAGAATGAAGCCATTTACATTGAAGGGATATAATAAAACCAGATGAACTTGGTAACATTAATTTTAATAAAACTTTTTAAAATTATGAGATGAATGACAATGAAAACTTATATTAATGGCATAACAATATTTAACCAATTGTTAGATTGTAAAAAAAAATAGACTAGACACATAACACATCCAAATGCAAAACTTTAGAAATCTTGAAATACAAGCACCATAATTTAGGCACATCACAGAAAGTTATAATTTCTTTACTTTGTGGTCACAAATTTAGTAATTTAGTAAATGACATCTGTTATCTTAATACAACACTTTTATAATAGCATATAATTTTATTCTGTTTTAGCGTCTCCAGCACCACATACTTCCTCGTACATCAACCTCCATTTTGTTGCCTCTTCTTCCAACTCTCTAACCCTTGCCCTGTGTTCATCTCGCTCACTTTTTACTTTTTCTAAGTCCTGAATCATCTCCTCAAGTTTCTGAGTTTCTGATGCTTGCATGGTGTTGCTCAATACCATAGTCTTAGCAGAGTTTACTGTATCTTCTGCTTGTTTAATTATTCGTTCAGCTTTGAGACTCAGCTCATCCTGGATTATCAACATAGTGACAAGGCGTCTTATGACAAAAGCTAAGAATATAGCGAAACCTGTAATATAAAAGTTTCGCTGAGCTCTGAACAATTTCACATTTCCCTTCATTTCACTAGATAAATGGACATGTCCTTCAGGGGAATGAGCATATTTCTTCATTTCTCTGACAGAATCCATTAGAAATACTCCCAAAATCCCTAGTAGAACATAGAAGTAGACTGCGGCGTGATTCCGGAACATAAAAAACAAACGAGATTTGAAGAACTGGTGCCATCGCCGAGGGCTAAATATAGGTAACATCATTAAGATGACCACAGCGATTTCAAAATAAAGGTAGCCGGCGATGAATGTCCACTGTATAGACATTTTTTACTTAAATGTTATAATTTTCTTTAGACACTAGTATTAGTAGGAATACCTCGAATTATTACGAAATACTTATAATAGATGTTTTATAGATATCAGCTACACTAAAGATAATTTAATTATAGGTAGGTACAGACAGACATCTTCAACTCAAAACAAAATAATGCGCTTTTCCCAACCCAAACTTTTCGCAATGCAATGCAATCCACCAAATGCATTGAAACATTGGCATTTGGCATGCATGGCAAAACAGAAACAGAAGACAATAAAATTTCCTTGACATTGACTCATTGTTGACTCATTGACAACTAGGTAGGTAGGTAGTGTGGATTTTTTTCCCACTATTATCTTTTCTTCCCTAAAAAAAAAACAAAATGTCACTGTCACATTTGACACCAAAGTCAAGTGTCGAAATACGAAAAATCTGAAAAAATTGTCGATTTGATTTACAGAATTGCAATAGTATGAAATTTATTTTAAAATAATATAATAATAAAAAATGGCTAATATAGAATTAGACATATGGCGAGGCGAATGGGGACTCGCATCATTTGACTTAGAATGTTTAAAGGTTTTGGTAAGTTTATTATAACCTTAATGTTGTCGATGTAATTACCGGTTTATTACCTACTTATATTTATTATTTATATTCCCACAGACTTACATGAAATTTATTGGTGTCCCAGTGCGTGTTCGAGAGGCTAACAACCCATTCTTTACACCAAAAGGGAGACTTCCAGTCATGCGAGATGGACGCACAGTCCTAACATGTTTTGAAGAAGTTGTTGACCATTTGAAGTCATTGGTAATACTTCACTTGCTTACGGACTATATCATTCTTTGATTTTTATGTACCTATTTAAATATATTTAATTCACCTGACATAATATGTTGTTATCTGATGAAACACTGGTGTAATAAAATCAAACTTATTTGTTTTCAGCACTACAGTACAGATGTCCACTTGAACACAATGCAAGCAGCTGAAGCCAGTGCATTTACACAGTACCTTCGAGACAAACTTTACCCAGCATTTCAGTATGCATGGTGGGTGGATGAGAAGAATTATGCGGAACTCACCAGACCAGCTTATGCTAGGGCCTTACGTGTTCCATTCAATTTTTATTACCCATCACGATATCAGAGTGCTGCTAAGGAAATGATTGATGCATTGTATGGAGAGCACACTGCTCTCAAAGACATAGAAAAAACTGTAAGAATCAAATTGTTCTTTAATAAATTATTTACTAGATATTAAAATTGTTGATATTTTGTGGTTTATATTAAAATAATCTGTGTGAATAATCAATTATGAATTGAGCTGAGCTAGCAAGAAACAAATGTTGGGGGTTCCACAGTGATTTTACAACAGATTGTCTGCCTGACATTAACTCACTATACAAGTGCTATTGTTCTCTATACTCTGCCAAACTGTGTGTACAGTGGTCACCTCTCATGATATGATATACATGGGATGATATGGAGTAGTCTTCTTATAGTGCTGGCCACACATACTATACAGTCTTAAGTAACAGGTTCAAATCAGATGTTCTATCAGCTAATAAAGTAAAATGTTCTTTGATTTTTAGATTTACAATGAAGCAGAAAAGTGCCTCAAGACCCTTTCAGACCGCCTTGGTGAAAGTGAATACTTTTTCGGCAACCGGCCGTCATCATTCGATGCAACAGTCTTTGCATACCTAGCGCCACTTGTGAAAGCACCATTCCCTAATGCGACATTGTCCAATCATGTGAAAGGCATCTCCAATCTGTCGAGGTTTGTGGCTAGAATTCAACAGAAGAACTTTAGGCATGTGACAGATGGTGAGTTACTAATTATCACAAAAATATATTTTGTGACAACAATTTATTTATCAAAGCGAAACTTGTAGAAACATTATTTTCATAACAATACATGTACATATTTCATATTAATAATATTTTTGTGGGTTTTATCTGAGGAAAGTCATTGAATTTCATAACATCTGAAGTAAAACTTAAGTTTAAATTAATAAATATTGTCAGGTCAATGAAAATTAAAAAATCCATATCTTTCATTAAAAGTATAGGGCTAGATTGTGATTTAATGTCTTGGATGCACCTCACAAATAAAAAATCATCAGTGAAAAAATCAGTTTATTATCCAAAGTATTTTCCAAGATATAACAAAAAACAATTCACATTTTTGCCACAACACCCAATACTCTTTATGACGTCCTCCAGTACCTTGTCAGCAAGTGCAAGTCAATTCATTTGTCATAAACTCCATTGTATTTTAGAATACAACAGACTGAATGCTAAAAAACACTCAACGGGCACACAATCGGAACGAGAAGCGGCTAACTTCCCGAACCAGACAAGGAATAAAGTCCTGGCCGCTCTGTTCGCGGCCCTAGCCATGACCGGGTATGCTCTGGCCAATGGGATGTTCCAGGTTAGTTCTCACCACGATTGACACAGCTCCAGATCTACCATCAACATTTACGGAACACACGCAGCACAGTTCCATTTAGGAACTTCAAATGAATCGCATTCATACTACTCGTAAAAATTTAAGTCGATGGTACGAAATAAGGCGATGCCGATCAGTTTAGGTCTCTCTATAAAGTGGATCGCGTTAAGAGATGATTGTAAGCCCCCTGTACTCCGTGGCTTCGCTTGTGTGTGTCCTGGATTAAGGTTGCATTTTTTGCATGCAAATTACAGCTCATAATATAGGCCAATACATATGTCAGTATCTTTGCCAACAATAAGATTTATTGGCATGCAATATGATGAAGGTACATTAGAGGGTTTGTGATAAGTGTGCTGTGCAAGTTACTGTGATAGGGTTGATGATTTTTTTTTTATTTCGGTGACTACTTAAAAGGCCTTTTTGTTATTAGAAGCACCAGTGAAAAATATTAAATGGACTTTTCAATCAACTTAAAATCTTCATATAACGATCCAGCGGCATTGTTACAGTCTGTGACAATGCCGCTGGATCGTTTCGTGTTCGTGTCACAATGATCTTAAATATATCTATTTTATCTAGAGCATATATATTTTTTACAATGTTTTATAGAAAGCCAAACATGACTTTAGTGCTGGACCTCGGATCATTTACACTTTTACAAAATATGGGTACTGCATGTACACAAGTGCTTGTATAGTATTATGGTGCGTTCACATGGAAGCGGCTCTGAACTTAGCCGCGAGGCTGTGACTCAGGCCGACCAGCCCGATGCCACGCGACTTGTGACTAAGCTCGGTACCGCCATCTCGTGTGATTCCAACCGTACCAGTTGCATTCTACTCATTCTCACAACATCCGTTTCTGCAGGACCTGAAAGATTTCGAACATTCCGGGGACTACGGCGACATGTTTGAGAATGACGAGGAGGACAACTGACGCTGATCGGCGCCGTGCGCCTGCGCATCTCACCACTACGCAAGATACTTTTTATACTTTGACTCAGGGGTGTTACGGATATACACACCCGTAAATGCGGAATATCTAGACACGCGGCGGCATCTCCAGCCAAGGTTAAAGGAACTGGTCACGTAGCAGCCATGCGTATTACTTCATTTAACCCTTTCGTAACTCGAAATTTGTGTTATTATATATTCACATTACTTCTAGTTCTTATTTATTCTGATGTATTCAGCCGCATTAGTATAAACTGAGTCTTTCTTTTAAAACACTTTAGAAATATGCATCCGCAACATCCCTGCAAGCCTCTTTGTGTCTCAAGAGGATAATATTTAGTAGTTTTATTTGCTTGTTACCTATCAGACTGATAGTTTCCCAACAGATGTGAAACGTTGTTCGATTCTAAGGACTGATTTCTGACGAAATATGTTCCATCGGATCTGATAAAACTATAATAGAAAGCTAGCTTTTCTCATATTTCATAGTCACAAACGTAAGAAATTTTGTAAAGCTTCGCTTGATTTTGTCAAAACGATAAGAAACATTCCTATTGTGTTTGAAGATAATCTTATTGATCATTTCAATTTAATTTTCTTGATATCATTAATCTCGAGTTTGAAATAATAAAAATAATTTAAAATACACATTTTACAAAAATGTTAACATCTTTGGTCCAGATTAGAAGTGTAGAAAACTTGTCTTTGAAATCCAATGCGGGT
This sequence comes from Plodia interpunctella, assembly GCF_027563975.2. Classification (NCBI taxonomy): domain Eukaryota; kingdom Metazoa; phylum Arthropoda; class Insecta; order Lepidoptera; family Pyralidae; genus Plodia; species Plodia interpunctella. The sequence continues at coordinate 9,012,913 of NC_071308.1, read as the reverse complement.
TTCAAAGAATTTGTTCTGAACTCTTGGTTTACTCTTCAGAGATATTGATGTTATAATATAATTTTGCTCAATTCTTACTGTTTAAAGGTAAAAAATGTCATTCGAATATTTTCAAAATTGTTGAGCAAAGAGGGTTTTCTAAAACTGACCCCGTGCGGTAAATCTGTTGATAAAATATCCAACAAGATAACACGCACCATATTACACATTATAAGGGTTGTAATGAGATTTTAATATATTTATCACAGATAGACTAGTCTTTAATTCTCGTTAATACGTGACGTAGTCTACATTATTTTAGTCCCTGTATTTGTGACTTACCAAAAATTTTGTGATGAGAGTTTTAAACTGTATAATTTAATTATGTCTTTTTTTAATAAGCATGTCACGGAGCAGGTCTTGTAAAACGTGGATTTTGTAGATAACTCGAAAGATCTACTTTGAAAACATGTTTTTCCACTAGACTAGAACTAGATATACGAAATTTTGCCTTGGGAGTTGTTATTAAAAATATTTAAAAATTAAATTCCTTCGAAATCTCCGTTGCTTTGCCAAGGAAGTATTGTTTTCTCTGTCTCACGAATTTGTCGTTTTGGGACTAAGGATTGTGGATTCTTTAAAGGTATTTTTTCTAGAATCCCAAAGAGAAATAAACTTTTTTGTAATGCGATAGAGAGCAAAGTTTGAACATCAACTGATTGCTCGCGCTGTACCTAGATGGCGCTGATTCTGAGTGCTACAGAAGTCTGTAATTATTATGATTTAGGCTATCTTTACTTGTATCAAAAGATTAGGCTTGTAATAACACAGTACTGTTTACATGTAACATAAACATAACCGCTGCATTTTCATATGATATACTACTATATATCAGTAATTAGTTTGGAAATGCAACCGCCTTGAGACATAGGAAAATTCACAAATCGTTACTTTTTTGACAAAAAATCGCCAAACAATCCGTGAAAGCATATAAAGTATCTGTTAAGACAAGCCTTGTCACATATGTTGCGACTTGCGTCGTCCATCGAGTAAAGAAAGCCCGTATTTTATGATCAAGGCAAGTGTAGTGTTGCTTGTCTAAGTTGAAATGACGCGCGCTACAACAACTATAATATAGAAAATCTTAGTCACATGACACGCGACATTTCAGCTACAAGTCAGAGTACTTAGAGTGAACGAAGTCCTAGAGGCTCAAGGCAAGTGTTGTGGTAAAAATATTAATTTTAATATAATAGTCGCGAGATTTTATTAGTTTGTAGTTTGAGCGCTTTTTAGAACGCATTTTGTTTATGGATGGAGAATATTGTTGTTTTAACTTATTCCGAGGTGCATGATTAAATGGTTATGATATGTTGAATATTTTTCTAGTTTTACTTACGCGCTTTATGATCTACCACCGCTTTATGATGGGTATACCATAAGACCGAACTGAGCATCTAATAAATCCGATGAATTATCTGTCTTTTAAAAATAAAAATGGCATAGCGCTCACCTGCAGTCGGGTCCTGAAGCAGAGAGTGACATCTCCCCCACTGCCCGCACACCTCACGTGTCGTAATGTGTGCTGTCCTCGATAGCTATCGTTTTTTTATATTAGGGATAAATCACATAGATTGAGTAAGCCCCAAAGTCAATCTGAAAAAGATAATTTTCTATCTTGACCTGACCTGGGTTCGAACCTCCAGTGTAGCAGTCCGACATGATCACCATCAGGGGGTATTTCTTATTTTCAAATTTAATTTTTGAAAATTATGGAACGACATAGGAGCTCATAATCAGGGCAATGGCGGCTGTCTCGTCACCAGAAGGCCGATGGGCTTAGTTTCACGTATGCATTGCCAACAGCGCTGGGCCTCCTGGAGCTGGCAGCGCACGCTCGTGGTGAACAAACTCCGCGTCGCCAAGAAACACTTCGACCGGGTCCGCCAGCTGAAGAGGGAAAACTCTGCCCACGACTCCAAGCCAGCCTAGTGACTTTTAACAATCAAGTTTTTTAAATAACAAATCGTCTTCCCTGTATAAAATCAAGTAGTGTAAATAATATAGGTTTTGGTGCCAATGATAGACGGCTGTCCTTCACTGAGTTGAATTGCCATAACCATCCTATAATTTATTCGGGCGAAAAAGGAATCTGACGATTGTGTCTCAAACTCCATTAAATGAGTCGTCAAGATAACGGATTGAGTGAGAGTGACAAATTTATTTCCAGTGTATAGACTATGATTTGTATCTCCTATACATTGAGAACGAATCTGCGTGGCGAATTAGCGGCGACAGACATAAACCCTTCGTGTATGTTTATCACTTTCATGTCATGTGTACTTCAAATATATTGTATGTTAATTTTTTCTGTATATTGGGCAAATAAATTATTAAAAGATAGTCTGATAAAAGTGCAAAATAGTCAAGTGACGTTAGTATGTTCGCATATCTTACGGCTCAACTTAGCCGCTCGCTAGGTTTAGCCTTTAACATTTCGGCTACATCTAGGTATAAATAAATAAATATATTAAGACAAATCACACAGATTGAGCTAGCCAAAGTAAGTTCGAGACTTGTGTTATGGGATATTAACTCAACGATAATATATTTTAATACAAAATACATATATAGATAAACATCCAAGACCCGGGCCAATCAGAAAAAGATCATTTTCCATCATGACCCAACCGGGGATCGAACCCGGGACCTCTCGGTTCAGTGGCTAGAACTATACCACTGCGCCACCGAGGTGTATTGTTTTTATCCTCGGCTGGATTTAGGTGCTGCAGTCGATCAGAGATGGTTATTTAACCATCTGATTAGGTTAATTCGTGTACTTTCGTATTTTAGTCCGGAGATAAAAACGATACACCTACGTAGGTGTACACATGTAAGACCGGCTGCACCTCGTCCACTAAACCCAGGTGTAACCGGACTGGGGGTTTAGCCGTAACATATATAATAAACTTATAAATATGTTATTAAAAAGACATTCGATTTTAAGGGATTTGGAAATAAGTAAAAAATAATAAACGTGTGTAGTGTGTAGAACAAATTTAAAAAAAAACACATTTCGACCATAATTATTTATTTCTTGTTTGAACATTTGCATTCGACGTTGTCAGGTACAATCAACAACAGGATTTGGTTGAGATTATATTTTCTACACTGGGATAATGTATCTATTGAATTGCAACACTAGCAAAAGTTATTCAATGGCACAAGAAAAAAATATTCCCAAAAGCACCAGAAAAAAAATATATTTAGTCAACACAAATTGAAGTTTAAACTTATAAAACAGGATTTTGATTTTATTATAATATTTTGATTCATAAGACTTACGCCCTTTTCACTGGTGATATTTTGAAATATGCCTGTTTTATAAGGGCTTAGGGGGAACTGAGTCTGGCTGTGATGTACAGTTATGTGCACGGCATACATCTTGCCGTACGCTACAGTACGCACAGCGTGTAAGCAAGGAGCGTTATGGGTCACTGACTAAGCGAACATTTCTTCGGTGAGCATAGTAAAAAAAAATATTATAATTAAAAGCACAGAAGTTTCAATCGGTCGATCCCCACACAAGTCCAAACAAAATAAGGCAATACGAGAAGTTGTAATCATTATAATGATGCCATGTAGTTACAAGAATACAACAAGGTACAAAAGCATATCCGCTGTTTTATATTAATCTGCTATACAATAACGTTTCATAGAATTATTAATTACATCAATATTACGTTTAACTTAAATCTATAATAATATATTACAATGCTAAACATCTAATAACCGAGTCAACAATGAATCAACCGCATTTAGTATTTATGTGAATTCACAAGAATGTTATTAACACGTTTATAAGTTGATCACACAAAATTTTAAGACATAACTGCCAAGCACGATACCTTGACACGCGGTTGACTGTACAATGTACAGTCAACAGCACATTGACCTACCCAAATTCATTGCAAACTCGCTGCTATTATCGCGACACAGAGGTTTATGCAGGGTAACTTGATGTGCTGTTGACGCGAGTGTGTAGTACCCGTAGGTGCGTTACTACTAAACACACATTTTCAACATGCGTAATTCGTTATAGTGGCCCCGGTCATAATTGAAGTTAAACACTCTAGTTACCGAATATGCCTGTATAACTCACTACACGTTCTATTTCAAAACGCGGTGTTATCTCCTTACTTGAAACCATAACTATGTACAAAGTTAACAAAAATTGTAGTCATAGGTAAAATTTATAAATTAAATCAAATATTCACTGAATAACATTAAAGTAGCGACAGCTGCCATATTTACAACGATAAGCTTAAATGTAAATTTGGTCTAATTTATGTATTTATAAGTGTTTAGTATAATATGGTAACATAAACGTAACACTATTCATTAACGATCGTATCTATACGGTCTGGTTTTGCTAAACTGTGTGAAACAGTGAAAATTATGTGTTCAAATGAAACTCGATAATTATACACGAATGACATGAATGAAGCTTACTTAGTTTGTTTAAGTATTCAATATTGACACGTCTTTCTATTAAAATATATGTCTTTGTACATTGCAAATAATTATAAATTATTTAGTAATTTGTAATGTGCCAAGTGTATATTTCAAAAGACAATATCAATTTCAAGTATGTTAGGCTTTTTTAGCAACTTAAACGGGGTGTAAATTGGAATGACGTGCGCCACTGTCACCCTTTACGTAAAAATACAATGTTCAGTATAATAAGTCGGTGAAACAGTAGTGCTCGTCAGTTCAACATGCACAAGTAAGAAAAAGTATTGTTACAATAAAATAAGACAGTGCAGTTTTAAATTGTTTAAAATGAACGTGGAGATAATTAACGATAAATGAAGTTCTTGTAAGTTGTAAATGGAATGAATGATCTAAATATAATTAGTCTTTTTAAAATTTCAAGTATACTTGGAAGTTCCCCTACTGCACGTCGCGTAGTACGGCTATTATCTATATATTCATAAAGAAGGCTATATTATCTAATAATACATATATTTATTTACACTTAAAAATCTTCCGAGGAAATATAATACTCCTATAATAAAAAAATATACAATAATGGTTACACCACATATAAATATCACTAATTTGTTCTAAGCAATATACGTAATATTTCAATCAATTCCTCATTTAAAAGAACTCGAACGCCAAAGTTACATTACCCCACACTTTTGAAGGGCGAAATTTTGAATTCGTTAATATAAGATAATTTCTATTAAAAAGGCAATAATATAATCGCAGTCTTAATTTACAATACTTTAAAATAGAACGTAGAATTGTTCATAGTTCAATTTATTTTTAAATAAAAACATTTGTTTACTTTTCTAAATTACTCTAATCTCGGTTCACGGTTACGTGTGCAATATGTTAATTATGTTAAGATTTGTTAAATAAACAGTAATATAGTTTTAAAATGACTTTTAGTTAAACATTGTAAAGTTAAAACTACACCCAGCCCAAGTAAATTTATGGTTGGACCACTAAGATTTTTTAACGTGTCTAAACTGATAGAAATTACTAAATAAAATTACAAATATATTTTACAGATAGCCGCATTAAGTCGTATTTCCACCTTGTATTTTCTTTAACTAAGCATATTTTATGTGTTTTTTTTCTATGAATCATAGCTCAAAGAGGTGGAACACAGGAACGTTACACAATATGCGTAAGAGTGGTGTTACATACTGCGTGACGGGTTGATGTTAGTCGGGCGCGTTGAGCAAAGACTGGGAGTCCAGAAGTTGGCTGGCGTCGATTAAGCTCGCCTGGTACATGATGCGATCATGAATATTCTGTAGGGTAGTTAGAATAAGGATATTCAGAATGTAAGTAATATACAATTTTGCTACTAAGTTTTATGTTTTTATTATTTACGCAATTTAAATTTCGGTCACTCAGCCTATCTTAGTCGCACACCATACGTGCGAAAGAAATATGGCAGTACTTGAGCACACACGTGTTACTGTTACTATGAACTGTTAATACGAACTGTTTTACCGACTAACTTATCATGGCGCTATGACTTACAGTGTTCGAGTAATAACACATTGGTTTTCTTCCCCCGTAGCCCCTCTTACCCCACCTGACCTTATATTTCTAATTTTTATTTATATTTTTTATTTCACTTATACAGACTCAGCTGAAAATCAGCGCTGTGGCTCATGCCGCAGCACATAGCTGAGCTGGTTACCTTTTCGACTTCGATTTCCGATATTTCCATTATTAAGTTCCTATAAAATTAGGTATATCTTGGCATAATGTGTAAACTTGATATGTAAATATGTTTTGTTTGGCCGAATAAATTTTTCTTTCTTCTTACTGTCGGGGTTATGAGCTTGCGCAAATGTGCGGAGCGGTTTAATTTTTTTAGTTTAGAGTACTAGGCTACCAGAAACATCTAGGAGCTCACCTGCTTAGAATCTAAAGCTCCTGTGAGCGCATCTCTTTTCCCCGCGCTGAACGGGTAGAACCGGGATACTACGGCGCGGTTCGATTCTGATGTTTCTGAACAATTGGACTGCCGGTTCGAGAGGATTGATAGTTGGGAGAGTTTCTCGTTTAGTTGTTGGATCTGGAAAGTAAAGTATTTTATTACAAGCTTGCAATGTATGTAGCTATGTCCCTCCCTACGTCTCGGGTGGAATCTTGCAACTAAATTTAGATAATTCGTTATATAATTTGCCACAGATACCAAAGAAACAACAGACTAGTCTTATAATAAAATAAAAGAAATTGAAGCAGATATCTACAACCGATTCAGCTGAAATTTTGTACACACTAAGTTTGAATGACAATATATTATTATGATAAGCATGGTTGATGGTGCACCCAGGAACGGCTTCAGGCATGGGAACTCCTCAACGGTTTACTGCGCGGACAATCATGTCCGCGCAGTAAACCGTCGCGCAGTAAAAATATCAATTTTTTATCACATATTGAATGCAATAAGATCTCTCTGACAACAATAAAAGCTTGTATCAAAAATGAAATTTTTGTAAAAACATTTAGTTAATTAATTTTTTTAGATGATCGTATCACAAATGTTTGCAAGTTAATTAGCTTATGTGAAATGTTTAGCTGAGTTTATGGTGAAATAATGTTAATTGGGCTGCTAAACACTAAAACAATTTTTCATTGTCAAGTAAATATTGTGCGCTAACGGCCTGCAACTTTGTCCGTACCTACATACATTATCAAAAATCACATGAATCCTAAATGATTGAGATAGTATCAAAATGACCAGGATATCAGAACAAGAAAGGAGCTCACCTCCTTCAGCACCGCGTAGTTGTGAACGTGGTACTGGACGACGCCGGAGTGCATAGCGTCGAGCGGCAACAGCCAGCGCTCGTAGCACTGCGACCACAGTTCCGTTCCCGCTATGGACGTGCAAGGCTCCAGTCTTGCTAATTCCGGTGCTTTCATACTGATTGATGTTTGTGCTGCAAAGATTCGGATTCATCAATTAAATGTTATTTACAGCAGCGACATTACGAAGGGTCGATCGACTTACAGGGAGTCAAGTTTAATATTTTGACTGCAATTAAAATTTATGAGAAATTTATTTATTATGTTTATTTGTTCTATTTTTATTATCTTTCTATTTTATGCCCTAGTCATGAGTCCACACGTGGTCAGAGCAATAAGAAACAAAATGTACATAAAACGAAAATATTAATAACACTTACACAGCCTCGGTTTGGGCATGGCAGGTGTCTTGTTGATTGAAAACAACGGATTGTAGAACAATGTCTTGTCCTGATCTGAGAACTGCTCGCTCCAGTCCCATACTGGTCTTTGGATAAAATTCTGAAAATGTTAATGGATGGAATTATAAATTATTATTGTATTGTATAAATAGTCCACGTAGTAAAATATCATGCTGATATACTCTGGTATAGAAACATAAATAGACAAACACAAACCAGGAAATTGATGAACGAGGACGTGTTAAACTGAATTAGTAGTATATAAATGAATATAACGCATAGGTATTGCGCTGATTTAATAAAATTTCATTTAACCACCAAATAGGATAGTCATATGAAGTAGGAGCATCGTATCGCAAAATTCAACCATTAGAAGCATCACCATGATGAATTTGAAAAGACTAACGAACCAAAAACGATAAATTTCCTTTGATCAAACAAGACCTTCACACCGGACGAAACATACCAGGGTATCATAAACAATAAGAACATTACCTTCATTTTCAGCAATTCACTGTCTCTCCGTTTGGAAACAAAATATTTTGGGACCATTTCTGTGTCCTCCGAGAAAGAAAGGTAGGTCTCCGGGCACTGAAACTAATTCGGGAACCGATTTGTTAGTTGATAGTTCAGGAATAGATGGAAATTCAGAAGAGATATAGCAGGCGACGTCACTAGCCGAAAACTACAATGACATTGGTTGAAAAACCAACCTAATCATAGTTAGCCCACACCGACATGTTAAAAGGATGTGTACATTAATACCTTTAGAAGAAATGCTTGAAAAACCAGTCAAGAAATGTAACATTCTGGTGAAATAAGAACTCCACCAAAAGGAAAAAAGTATAGCTGCAGCTTAAAAGCTCACAGTTTTATCAACAACAACAGAAAACAGCCAGCATTTTAACGATCTAAACATGCTGAAATAGAAACTGGTGTAATAAGACAATAATGACAAGTAACCTTACATATCCAAGTTATTCGGGTTCAGTGGCGAGTAAATAGGAACCAACCGGCATAGATTCTACCAGGCAATCACAACGTATAAGAAGCTTACCTTCACAAGCGGCAGGTCCCGATCTCTCGGGCAGTTGAACAGGAAGGTGTCGAAAACGTGATTGTGCGTGCAGTCCCACAAGGTGGTGAGGTAAGTCTCGGTGAACTGGAAGTGCGCGGGGAACTGGTTGGTGAGCTGCCACACGCAGTCCAGGAACAGCAGGAACACGGGCGCGGCTTGCGGCGCCGCGCTGGGCGACGTCGGCGCGCTGCTGCCCGGCCGCGGGAGGCCGAACCTGACGCGATACACATATATCACGTCATCTTACACTATATTATGTGAATCTTCTTACTATTTGGAGTTGCTTAATTGTCGCCAATGTCAAAGTAGTTGTTGTATTTTTTATCCAGATAACTTAGATATTTTAGTAATGAGATCAATTTGATTTTGCTTATTATAATATCTTTTCATCAGCTAAATTAACATTATCCTATGTTATCTGTACGTTTCTGATAACAAAATATACGTTTGAATTTTGAGCATTTTTTTTTTCAGATAAGAAAAAGTAAATGACACGTTTACATAATAGCTAAATGAATGATGTTTTAACTGTTAGTACCTGTCGCAGAAGGGGTGTCCGAGCGCCACCCACTCCTTCTGCACGAGCGCCTGGAAGCCCGACAGCGTGCGGCAGTGAGGGTCCACCAGCAGCTGCGTCAGCGACGACACCACCGCGCAGTAGTCCACGCCGTCGCCTGGAGGTAACACTTATGTGTGAACAACTTGATTTTAACAAAAAAAACTGATGCTCAAAACAATGCTGTCAAGTTCAAAGTACTAGGCTGACATAAAGACTCCATCCTTCAAGATCAAAGTCATTTATTTAGAAATTAAGAGCTTCACAGGCATTGATCGTCATATTATAAACTAGCTGATGCCCGCGGGCTCTGAGCAACTTGTAATAACGCGATGAAACCTATATCAGATTTTAAGTTCGGTACTTTTTATAAAACGACTCATATTCTTTTCAAACACATGTTATGTACTAGGTTGACATAAATACTAAATAGATAAATAACCTTCTTGTAAAACAACAGAAACATTCTTGGACAAATGTTCGGCAGCTTCGTCAGCAAACGCCAAACAGTTCGCCACGTACCGCAGCCATCTACTCGAATCGAGGATCGAGTAATATTGTGAATCTTGTACCTGAAATAAAAATGGTTTGAAGATTGGGCTGGATGAGACGTGATGAGTGATGAGTGATTCAATGCAAATAAATGCTTTCTTTCTTTACAATAAAATTTCTAAATATGTTCTAACAATTTAAAAATTATATCTGAATAAATTAATTTTGAATTTTAATTACTATTAAAACTCACCCAAAACCCCGCAAGCGTAGTAGGCGTACATAATTCCGCCAGTTTCTTGTACGAGGCCTGCAGTATCCCGAGAGGGGGCAGAGTGCTGGTTGAGCTGGTGTTTGAGAAGCTGTTCCCGCACAGGTATATCACTCGGGGAGGGGTCAGTTTGGGGTGACTCCGGCGGACCTGGCATGTGGAAGAAATGGACTAATAAAAAATAATTTCTGTAAAAAGTACCAGGGCATCATAAACAGTAAAAAAGTTAAGATTGATTTACAATAATTCATTGTTATGCTAAGCCTTATTAATTCCACTGAATTCTTTTTGGTTTATATTTGGATCATTTCTCCATTCACGAGTTAGGTCCATTCAATTTACCTTGGACCTGAGTACCAAGCAACCAATACATACGTGCTCCAGCAAGACGCACTCGGCCTGCAGCGCCTGCGCAGTGGGCAGCAGCTCGCCGCTGCGCAGCAGCGCCGCGCCCTCTGCCCGGCCCCACACCCAAATGGGTATCCTCCCACTTTTGAAATGCCTCGCGTATTCAATCAGATTACAATCCAAAGCGGACATAGGCACTATTAAAGTCGGACTCCCTGTTAACATAAAAGCGTCTGAAGTGGCATTTATTGGTGTTATCCTCCAATGAGGACAATCACACCTATCCAACTCTCTCCGCCAATCGGCTGTTCTGTCGAACATGTTCAGGTCCAAGGGTAGCGTTCTGTAGTAAGGCTCTTTATATTCGAACGCGAACAGCAGGTGGTGTCGCTTCGGGAATGCGTGGTGGACGAGAGCCATTGCGATTTTCCTGCCGTTGCCTTTCGAAGAGTTGATGAAGCTGAATGTTAGAACTTTCATGTTCTGAAATGGAAAGGATAAAAGTAAGACCGTGAAGTTCCTTCATTTAGAATACTCAATCTTAATTTTATATATATATATATAGGTAATGCCGATAATTTATCGAAATGCATGGAAAAAATGCTTTAAAATAACCTTCTCCAATGTTATTCGTTATTTCGAAATCTGGTAAGATAACTAATCTCGTAACTCATAACTTTATCTCGCTCACATATAGTACTGTAAACAGTAGGAAAATATTTGTAGAAAGGAAATTATTACGCATCTTTTTCGTACGTCATCAAATAAAAAATAACATTCCCTGCCTTTTCGTAGCACTACGGAACCTTAAAAAACAACATTTTCTGTATCATAAAAAAGTTGGTCTTAATTCTCACCTTACATATAACCTGTAACCCTTTGACCTTGTCCGGGGTGTCCCCGTTGAGTCCCACCCGTCTCCGGCGCACGGGGCCCCCGTCCGTCATCCATATAGCCCCAACCCCAGTCAGGGGCACGTCATGGGGCCCCAGTAAGTAGTTACGTTGGCCGCTCTCCTGAAAATAAATTCATGCAATGATTTATCACATATTTTATGTAAATAAATTAAAAATACATTTTTGACTTCTTACTGTCAAATTTGACACTGACAAATGATGAAACTTGGTAAAAAATACACTATATTCTACTCTACTTTCTATCCCGATATTCCCTTGGGGGCGAAACCTCGGGCGGGGTTTAAGTAGCAATAAACAAGTACAGCATACATCGTGCGGACAAAGTTCCAGCGGCACAAAGGACAGTTTGTAGTTGGTGACGAAGAGAGAGCCCATGCGGCCGCGGTCCCGCTCGCTCAGCGGCGTCAGCATTATCACATTGTGCGCCGCCCCCACCACTAACTCTCCTGAAACAAATATACATATATGCTCATAAGCACTGCTTGCTGAAAAACTATCTGATCTTTTCGAGTGTGTTATTATTGCTATATTATATGTGCTTTTTTATATAATTTATAACACCATGTCAACTTTATGGTATGCAATAAAAATATTGAGTATTGCTAACACTGGTGTCAGATTTTGTTCAAGTAGCCCAAATATCTGATAGCCTGTACGTAACATATACAACAGCGTTAAAAATTATGTTTCGTAACAGTTGGATTGGCGAATCACATCAGGCAGATTTATAACGATAAGCTTTAAAACGATAGCTCTTTTACAAAGAGTCTTTCAATACTGTTAATATTGATATAACAAAAAGTATTGGGTACTAAATTTTGTATTTTAGTCTGTAGTTTTGTGCATTAAAATACGACAGAACGTGTAATGTGTTAATTATTTCTGTCAGTATATGTCCGTGATCTGTCATGATGTGAGTCAGTGACGACCTTACGGTGCAGTCACCAATAATAATTCTTAAATGACTAATTAGATATTCCACGGGATTTCACTTGTCTAAAAATCAACAAATAATATGTTTAAGTCAAAATGTCCGTAAGTCTTGAGAGTCTGTCTGGTTGAAGAAGACAATGAGCTTAACTTTGAACCTTTTTTTTATCAGCACTCGATCACAATCGTATATATTTTTTGGTATACTTTTTGTTATACTGAAAACAAGACAATAATAGTAAGCCCTTCCGACAGGGTTAGGATCAAGATGAAATTCATTCGGCATTCTTAAATTCTCAGCAGTTGTTCGTTCCGAAACGCCAGTTTGTGGCTTTTTGAGAAACCCTATGTATTTTAAAATTTTACTTGGAAAAGTGCCTGTGAGGGTCTAATTTCTGAATAAGTGCTTTGACTTTGGAAGTTGTGTTGCCGAACACAAATCGAAACAAAAGAAACACATTCACCCAAAAGCATAAAAATCGAACAGAATATGATAAAAGAAGAGTTCGATTTAAAAAGGTATTTTTGTATATATTTTTTAGCTACATTGCATTTAATCGTAAATTCCTACTTGCTTCAGAGCACAACTAAGTCTTCAATACGTGGTCACAAGGTCTCCGGTCGGAGGTTTCTCCAGCCTTGGGGCGCTGAACCAGAAACTCTTTTTATCATCAACTGGAGGAATCTTGCGCAACACACGTTGACCGTGAAAAGTCGCCATATATTTTGCGATTTGGGTAGCACTGATAAATATTATGAATATTACTTCAGATATTTTTCCCACATAAGGTTTAAAACACTATCAAAATTTAAGAATTTAGAAGACAAAGACTTTAAATTATTAGGGAGGATATGAAGGTATTAGGAGTGGACGTGATAAGGTGAATTGTGGAGGCAGAAAGCATTCTGCGTTGACCCTAGATGATGGGTAAAATTAAGGTACTAAAGCAGTAACGCAATAACACCAGAAGCTGTAGATAATAGATATTGTCACGGTGGTCTTCGCAACAATCAGGATCAGATTGCCAGACATATATAATTGATTGCAACCTTCGGTTATAAATTAGGACACCGGAAACGAGGTGGTATGCATGCAAACATCATTATAAGTAGTCAGTCATCCCATTTTTATACAGTCACATTATCAATTTAATTACATAAACAATAACCACATCGATTTCAGTTTACCCTTTTTTATAAAAAGTGTAGTTTATTTATATACGTACCCGTCTGTAGCGAAACCATCAATTCGACATAAACCATCACTACGTCAAACTCACCATAGACTGAAAAGCCGGTATGAATGAACCCAACAAAGTCACTAGGATTGCATAAATGGGCATACAGTTACCTGCTCGTAACGCATACATAATCAGACATAATTTACATCATCAGTTCATGCGACCCCGATAAGTTTAATAATACGAGACCCCACGCGTTGGTTTTTTGTTTATATTATACACATGTGTGGGGTAGGTATATCTCTGTGGAACTTAACAGTGCTAAAAGCCAATTGATATCATATGAATAGAGATGGAAACATACTAACAATACCAATTAGCAGTATTTATGGCATATTCTTTGACATCATCTCGTAAATAAGATATCATCTCTGTATCACAACTTAATTTTATATAGGGGAATATTATTTACTAGCGACCCAGCCCGGTTTCACGACCTCGATAGCGCAGTGGTAAAGTGCTTGCCTCTGAACCGAGAGGTCCCGGGTTCGATCCCCGGTCGGGTCATGATGGAAAATGATCTTTTTCTGATTGGCCCGGGTCTTGGATGTTTATATATATATGTATTTGTTATAAAATATAATATCGTTGAGTTAGTATCCCATAACACAAGTCTCGAACTTACTTTGGGGCTAGCTCAATCTGTGTGATTTGTCCGTATATATTTATATTATATATATTAACCGCAAAATTTACAATTGCAGAATTAAAGTTATAGATACATTTATATTTATATTTATTTCACACAAGGTATACATACCAAATGGAAAAAATTGTCTAAATAAGCAGTGAAAACGTGAAGTTGTATAGTTTAAAAGAAGAAAGCTTAGAAACAGGCAGAGGGCGACTGTTTTATACTATGCAGTAATTACTACGATTACTATGGTATTTATCAGATCCACGGTTACGCCCCCGTCTCAAATCAATTATTTTCTATGTGTAAACTATGAAATCCGAAATGGGATTATATCTTAAAAAAGCGAAAAGCGTCTTAAAGAAAATTATCATTATATTACGACATAGAGGCCAATTCAAGGCACACCCCTAGTATAGTTCTGAGTTAGCATATCAAGTTAGATATGCTTGTATTGTATGTTATGTAGGTTACAAGTTACAACATAAAAATAATATGTGAAGTGAATATGTTTATTTGATTTAATTACAGATTATTACTGGCCTATTTGTCTAGTTCCAGAGGAAAATGTTTTCCATGGTAACAAGATGAAACCATGGGATTAAGCACTGAAATGAAATCCATCAACAGTATTTACAACAAGAAAATTGTAGATTAGAGGTTGATGGATCAACTTATCCTTTGAATTTTTCATAGACATGATAATCATAAAGTTGTATTATACCCTGCATAAAACATTTAGCATCTGCAAGAAATCCATTAAATAAATAATCCAAAATTAAGAATAGCATAATATTTACTTGTTTACTTAATTGGCTACTTTCCATAGTACAGAACTAGCCAAATCAGTTTTTTCTAATGTCGAAAATAAAATAATATATGGAGCTTGTAAGACAGTAAAGTATGTAATAATTATTGGAGTCAAACTGCATTCCTTGATAATAAAAATAGTAAATTACCTTATTAATAAAATCAATTAAAGTGCCATTTAATTATTGTGTTTGGTTATTTCAATACATATTTATGTATTAATTTTTTATCCAGTCAAATAGCCCATTCTGTAAATTATGAACATAAAATGAAGCAAGGTCAGAGTTGACAGACTGTGTAATGCATAGCATAGTATGGAGATGTTACTATTCCATACAATAAATGCATACTGCTATGTATTACAGTTTTTCATGAAAATAAATAAAGTATGTATTTTTTACCATTTAACAATCTCGGTTTCACCTCCTGTAACGATCCATTTTTCTCTCCATTGTTCTGAAAATAAAATTATTATATCTATCAGATGATATTAAGTCAATAATAAAAAAAATACATATTTTGTAAAGTGCAATTGTTTTTGGAGGCTTTTGGGCAACAATGGAACATTTTGTAGCTATTAAAAAAATATGGTGATAACATGTAATAAGGCCCATCTGGTTTACTATAATACTCTATAATACATATAATATATAACTATAATACTCCCATTAAGGGCCGGCTTATAATGCATTTTCCTTGAATATATTTTTTTTTCTTAAGGATTCAGTTAAAATTTTTATAAAGCCATTAATATATTCAATGTTTATTGCCTTAAAGATTAATTCTGGTTGGTATTTATTCCACATACGAAATTAAAAGAAATAATAAATTTAAAGTTATATATATTTAAGATAAATAATGTATTATTATAAAAATCCTACAAAAATATCACAAAAATTATTATCCTGTTCATACAAAATTTAAAACTGCAAATTAAGCTCATAATTTTGTATTACATAAAAAATTAACTGAATCAATCACATTATGCCTCTTTGCCTTTTTTATTTTGTATGTTGATATTTCTTTTTTTTTATATTTCACTTTTGGTGCAATAGAGTATTGTATTTTTTGCCACTAATTATGAATGAGTGAATCTTATTCAAATTGGACTGTTTGACTAGTCTATTCACAAAAGATAAAATACAGTGCAGGTCATATATCTCTCTCACATGAACATTGCCCGAGTAGATTCTTCAGCCACAAAGTATTTTGAGCCTGGTTCAGCTTTTCTACTTTTTCTTTACATTGTTTTTAGACATATATATTACAAGACAAACACATCGCCAAAATTTTCTTTTTTGGAAAATAAATCACTATAGAAGTATTGATGATTTTCAAAAGAAGATAAATTTTAACTGTTTACTACCAACTTACCATAAACAGTATTATTAAATGTAGACAATCTCACATGATTATGACAAACATATCCCACAATGATCTGTGTCGATTAGAGTAAATATCAATATCAGAGATAAGTAAAAGGTTACCTTCGGTGAGTTGATGTAACTGGTGAAATTTGGGAGTTTCTCACTCATTGTTATCATATAACTCTCATTCACACTGACCTATTAACCTATGTGCTCAGTTAAACAACACACGCTTAGCCATATATTTACAATATCCTAAATTAACAAATGAACTGAAAGATTACTAATCAAATTAAATAAAATCCGCATGATTTGACTATTCAACCCCAGTTATATTGATAACAATCACATTGATTCAGTATTTGTAATTCACTTCAATACTCAAATATAGACTTCTATTAAAGTTGTATACAACAAAACTAATTCACGAGTC
This sequence comes from Plodia interpunctella, assembly GCF_027563975.2. Taxonomy (NCBI): domain Eukaryota; kingdom Metazoa; phylum Arthropoda; class Insecta; order Lepidoptera; family Pyralidae; genus Plodia; species Plodia interpunctella. The sequence goes on along the minus strand of NC_071308.1, from coordinate 8,996,115 downwards.
ATGATAATGTATGGAATTATCATAAAAAGATATGATTTGTCGAAGGATAAACAATTTTACGAAAATTCATGACCCAACACGGCGACAAGCGACAGATTAATTAGTGTTGCCATGGTTGGCACATATAAATATGGACATAAAGTGTTGCCAATGAAATAAATAATTTTGTTTCGGGAGTCAAAGACAAAAATCGGTAAATAAATCGGTAAATCGGAAATGAAGTCACCAGTGTGTGGTGTGGACCGCTTTGGCCATAAACCCTGGTTCGTCTATGGATTAATATTTTAGTCTGTGAAATTCTAAAAAAGTTGAGATTGTGCATGTCTCAAAAAAATGAAAATGGCGATTGGTAAATTTTTGTTCAGAGTTTGAAAGCACAATCTCCAGGCATTTATTCAAAACGTTAAATATTTGTTTGTGTGAAACTGTGAATAATCCTCAGGAATGGGTGATGCTTTGGTAGAGCGAAGATCCACCGCTCGGTTCTTCTGCCACAGGTGTAACATAGAATTTGAAGATGTTTTGCAGGTAAAAATCAATAAAATGAGTTATTTTAGCCAAAATACGCCAGGAAAGTTTAAAAATTTAAATAGTTTTCTTCATAGTATGTCAAGGTCATTTTTTGATATAATTATATTGATCGATTTGCCGAATGGTAGTAAAATCTGCATTATGCGTATGTGACTAATAAAAGTGCAATTATCTGGTATAATGTAGCCGGTACGCAATTTGGGATGGCCAGCAAGTAACTACGTATTTCTAATATCAATCATATCAATTACATGTGAGCTGGGATCATTGAGTTCTGCTAATGGGAAGTTGGCTCATGACATGTCAGAGGTATTCATGTAAACATTGCCGTTACGTCGTGATCACGTTGCCTTAACATTTTTAGATACATTCCTACTATAATACTGTATAGGACTTGAGATTACTGGGATGCAATTTGATTGATTGATAGATTTTTAAGGGAATTAGTTTAGAATTACTTTAGTTAAATCTTCTGTGCATTACCTACAGTAAGTATGTACATAAACACTTTACATTGTGCTAAATAAAATTGTATTTGTGGATAACAATGTCATCAAATGGCTTTTATACAGTACAATGTAAATATGTATATTCGGGCCACACTCTTTACTGTATTGATTGATTTTGTTTTGGGTTTACGTAATGTTTGCAATCTATGAAACTTAAAGCTAAACTTTTGACTGTCTTTGTCAAGTTTCTGAATCACACCTATATACCAAAGTTATGATTTGTATGCAATATTTTCAAATTGTGTTAAAAGACTACCTTTTATGTTTTCCTAGCTATGTATCATAAAGATAAACATTCTTATTGTTTTTGTGACATTCTGTATAGCTATGAAAATAACAAAAAAAATATTTGAACAAACAATCAGAAATCAAATTGTTGTTTTAAATTATCTTTCTAATGTGTTAATATAAATGATTCTTTCAGGATTACACATGTCCATACTGTGCCAGTGGCTTTATCGAACAGCTGGAGAATGAGTCGGAAGTGCTGGCCCTGTCTGGGGATGACTTCAGTGATGCGGACATGAGTAACATTGATGATATGAGCAATATTGATGATGTCAGCAATCTTGATGATTTGGACGACATGCGGCAGGTAATGAACATCAAATTATTTAATCCTTCTTATTTAATTCCTATGCACTCTGGGAATTCACTTATGTCGGAATTGTGGACTAAAAGGTAGATTGAGTGTTACTCCAGGTAATATTCTGCACATTCAAGAATTTCACCCTTTGTGTGACCATAACATTCTCACAAACTTTCATTAAATATTATTCAGTGGGAGTGATAAGCAATCACATAGGTATTAATGTTGGCATTTAAATACACATTAATTTATATGCTTCGAGCAATCCACATGGATTCTTTCCAAAAATCTTAATATGGCTGACTCATAACAGTAACTAAAGCAAGACAGAAACACAATCAATTATAATGTCAGTTTTAAATTGAAAAATCTGCTCGTTAATTTTCACAAGGGCATAGAAGAATCTGTACTAATATTATAATAATTTTATTAGGCATATGTATGGGAAAGGCCACATAATACAATGACTCATACTATCAAAAGGTTACATGTGTGCACTATGATGGTAGGATGTAGGCTGTACGAATTAGTTTATTTATAAGGACCAACTCACTCACTCATTTGATTATAGATTTAAATAAACCAATAAAAGAACATTCTCTGGGGAATGCTGTTGTTACATATCTTAGTTGCTTCACAATGGTATATGATATGGAATGTGGTCTTAGATTCCTTGCCATTGTCCTATTAGACAAGAGACACACAAACAAACACATCTGTTAATTTATGTGAGCTAGAAACACAGGGAAGATTTGACAGAATCATCATTATTTTCCATTTTATAAGCATAACATTCTGTCATAATGTATCATGAATAGTGTGAAACAGTTGGTGACGTCACGCGTCTTATCAACGTTGTGAGTAGCCTTATCAATTCTGTGCTAGGTTTTATTTTGATATCGCTATTTTTACAATGTGTCAACTTTTTTCATATTGAAATACTAGCTGTGCCACTTGGCCTCGATGATGTGGGGATTTTGGGGATCTGGATTGCCAGCCATCCTCGTGAATTAGGTTATACACAGATATAATTTTTGAGTTCAGACTATCAGGTGGTGGTTAATAAAGACAAGATATCGTTTTTCTGACTTCAAAATCATTAATTTGATGATGTCAGTTTTATGAATGATTGATTTTGGAAATGACTCCTTCCTCAAAATTTACGGATCGTAATGACAACATGGCCGCAGCAGTCGAAACGCTCTGAGAACCATCGTTTGTTGCGTGTGGTTCCGCCTTAGAATAGTACCACTCATATGCTCCCGTGGGTGTCGTACAAGGCGACTAAGAGACACAGGGCCTAGGCAACAATAGCATTTCCAAAGAGGGTTCTCGTTAGGAAGGTGGTCGGTTGTAAAATCACAGCCGAATCTACAAAATAAAGGTTTTTGTACGCTGACCCACCGGCTTCGCGGCGTCACAACCTTGAACGCAACTGGGAACATGCGGAGATGAGTCAATTCTAGAGATTACGACGACCTCGGTGTCGCAGTGGTAAGATTCTTGCCACTGAACCGAGAGGTCCCGGGTTCGATCCCCGGTCGGGTCATGATGGAAAATGATCTTTTTCTGATTGGCCCGGGTCTTGGATGTTTATCTACATATGTATTTATTATAAAATATAGTATCGTTGATTCAGTATCCCATAACACAAGTCTCGAACTTACTTTGGGGCTAGCTCAATCTGTGTGATTTGTCCTAATATATTTATTTATTATTATTTATTATTACCATTTATACAATCTCTTTAGGATTATTATTTATTGGTACGACACACGGATATTCTTTATAGCTGTCTGTACAAAGGCTATAACAGGATGTGATTATATAGTTATAAACTTTACCAACTATTTATTTTTGTCATGTTTCAGAGTCCTCTACCAATGTTAAACGACCTGGCGTTTCTCATGTCTGGCGGACGACTTCGGTAAGCGTGTATTCAAATTTTAGTTACCTACTTGTTTTCAATCATCATTATATCGAGTGTGTTATTGCTAAGACTGGTGTCAGATTGTATTCATATCGCCTAAAGGCATCTGACATGACTTTTACGACTATTTACCGCCATCTAGTGGCAGGTAGTCGCATACACACTAGTGGACTAAACTGTCCTCCTCACGTTTCCTCACGTTTTCCCAGTAAAGTGGATATTTGCATATATATGTAGCAAAAAATATTGTTTTTAATATACTTTCTCCTTTAGTGCTATTCATATCGAATAGCACGTAGAAGCTATGTATTTATTTCACTCTAAGTCAATGTTATGACAGAAATGTGCTATCATAAATTACCCAATTTATTACCAAGGTTCTCTTTGAGAGGCGAGTCTACGAGTTGAGTATCATTATTATTAAAACCCTTCAGTAACCTTATCTGTAATGTTGTTTGTTTTAAAGCAATATTTTTCCAAAAGGTCAGACAGCGGCACGGGCCGGCGAGAGACGCTGATGGAGCAGCTGGTGTGGATGATCGGCGGCGCCAGGCCCGTCACCGGCGCCGTCACCGCCGGCGCGCCCTTCGTGCTCGTCGGCGCGCCCGGCGACTACGTCTTCGGCGGCGAAGGTGAGCTGCGACTGTTATCCGGCTATAGCAGTGTCTCAACGCGACGACATTTTATATAGTAAAGTCTATTGCAAACCACACTAGGGCCTCAGATCGAGTAATTTCTAAACACATTCCGATAGTTATGGGAACATAATGGAAGTTTTTAGTTTTTAATTCAATAAAGTCATTTGTTAAATTTTATCATAAATCCAATATATTTTGAGAGAAGTGATCAAAAAAATATTTGATTTTCGTACGTAGTGGCCTTTAACACTACATAATTAGTAAAATTTCTCTATTCTGAACATAATAGTTACTATTTAGTTGTTGATGGTATATAACGATAATAATGAATTATCGTCATCATCAGCTCCCCTGGATATAGCTTCCAAGGTATGCTTGGTGATCCGGTCTAGCTTCAGTCTACGATAGCGGCTATTAAGCTACCTTCAAAATGGTAAGCAACATAATACAGGTAGGTATAGAAAAGTATAGAAAAAAAGTTCTTTACGTGTATTATGTGTGTGTATAGGGAGAAAAAAATTAATTCGTTATTTCACTGGTGATGAGTGATTGATTTACAAATGTTTGAGATCAAAGAAAATACTGGGCTAACATAAACTCCGTGTACTATATAGGTCTAGACGCAGTGGTGACGCAGCTGTTAGGACAACTAGAGAATGCGGGCCCCCCGCCGCTGCCCCGCGAACAGATAGCGGCGATACCCAGCGTACCCGTGACTGAGGAGCAGGCCGCCGCCAACACCTCGTGTTCCGTTTGCTGGGAGAACTTCCAGCTTGGTGAGTCGGCCATTCCGTTGCGGCCACTGCCTATGTCACACGGGACGGGACCAACAGCTTAACGTGCCTTTCGAAGCACGGAGGATCTCGAATGCACCAATTATTAATGTTAAATTGCAATGAAACACCAAATGGGAATAACTTTTGACACAATGTCTTTTGTCATTGTATATAAAGTAAAAGTATTATAACCTTGCATTTACCTACTTGTTTACATTTTATTAACTTAGAATATTTCAATTTCCAGGCGAAACAGTATCCCGACTGGAATGCGATCACATATTCCACTCGACGTGTATCTCCCCCTGGTTGCAGCTCCACGCCACGTGTCCCATCTGCCGGCGCTCACTCTTGACCGAGCCCCCTGCGTCGGAAGCACCGCCCCCCGCAGCCCCCGCCGCCGGCGAGAACAGTTAGTAAAGCTTCTTGTTATGTTATGATCGCCTGGTACCTTGAACAATATATAGTTAAAAGAGAACACTAATTAATTAAAGAAAATTTGCTATTTTTATTTATTTTTCTATAGTTTGACAGAGAGGTTGGAAGAAGATACAAATGGCTATAAATTTGCTTCAGAAGATATTTGGAGAGTTATCTTCACCTAAATCCTCTACAATACAAATGTTTCTCGCAAATGAATCTGCAAATTATATAATTTTGTAGTTTGTGTTCTGCTCCTTTGTATAATAATATATTTATTTCCCTCTAGTGCTTTATTGAAGCTTGATCTAACTGGATATAATTGTCTCTACATCAGTATTTCTTCATACGAAAAATAAATCCGAATATCTTAAATTTGACCATGTTTTTTGTTTCAATTTAGTGAAAAAGACATAGAAAGCTGTAGGTGTAACTAGTCGAGATAGTACATACATTATTCTCGCGTCATTTAGTTCAAACATTTCGATTTGACGAGAAGAATTAAAAATAAAGCCAATTTTTTTAATTACAGCATATTGTGTTACGTTATGAACTCCTGGTACATCTCCCCGCCGCATAGCGGACACTCGGTCTTGACCAAAGTCGCGCCATAATAATCTAAACTGCTTTCCATGGTAGAATGTATTAGAAGAATTAAACCAATAATATTTTAGTATCATAAATAGGGATGTTGAATATTTTTTGGAAGTTAATTGTAAGCATTGTATTTTTCAGTATTGCCATCATTAAAATAACCTAATTACTTAAAATCACTTTTATTTCTTTACAATCAACATCCCTATTAATAAGATTACTTATTGCTAAATTAAATACAGCTAACAATATAAATGCCATAGTTCTAGTGTTTGTGTGTGTGGATGTTTGTTATATAATCACATCAATTCTACTGCATGTATTTAAAAGAATGATTAAAAAAGAAGAGTTTTATGAAACATGTATAGCCATTTAACAGACATTACTGTCTTAATGATTTATTGACTGGAACGTCAGCTGCTCGATCTCAAAAATGATGCTGATGTTCTGAATATCAAAATCTGCTTGGGGCAAAAATACACTTTTTGTATGTATGTATGTTTGTATGTTTGTAACGCGATAACTTTAGATGAAATTTAAAAGGTATGTAGGATATGCCAATAGAATTTTTAAGTTCGTGGGGCATTAAAATAGTTTCAGTCGTTTTTGAAATATTCACAATTTTGTAAAAAAATATTGTGTTCGCGAGGTCTAAGTTCGTGGCGAACAGTTGTTCGCCACGTAATAGAAAATTTTACTAGTTGTTCGCCATCGTTTAATTACTTTAGGAATATAATGGTAGGATATTGAACTCCGTATACTCGTATTCATCACTGCTGGATTTCGACCGAATAGGTGTTTACCTATATGCACGCATGAATCTGCTCACATACATTAACATACATTCATTATACGCTAAATTTATGATGAAAATCTGTCCGTTCCGAGAACAATGATGACACATAGCAGAATCGTGGCGACTCCAACAGCACCCTGAAGGCATTGTTATATTGGACTCGTAGGATGCTCAAGGAACGCTGGGTATAGATATAATTTGCCTTACCTGAAACGTCTCTTGTTTTCTTTTCGATAATCGGAACAACGATGGTCTTCATGAAATCGAACGTCAAAGGTGAATGTCCTAAATACAGGTTAAAAAAACAACACATAAGTCGACAATGCCTTTGTCATTTTAATGTGCTTTAGCATTAGTGGTACGGGTTATACCTGTATATAATGCCCCTGACGCAGGTCCGTCATCGTTCTCACGCGTGCTGCTGCGGCCGACGCTGCGCGGCGCCCCGCAGACGTGGGACTCCAGCAGCTCCTCCGCGTCCATGTCCAGCGCCTCGTCCGTCACCGCGGGCGTGTGGGCGCCGCACACGAGGTCCACCACCACGTCCACCAACAGCACCAACTCCTCCACCTCCCTCAACTCCGATAGAGACCGACAGTACAACATGGACATCGACTTCGATTAACTCCTGTGAACTCATGCGCGCCTGGTGATCGTGTCGTCTCGGCAATGTTTGTGTTGTGGATTGTGTCAGTGTTGTGTGAACCGCTGCGAGTAATTACCTCCTGGTAAATGAGGAATATTAGTCGTGTCAATATGTTGGAGGTCGTACTACTCCAATCTAGTGACTGTATAGCTAGTATTCGTTGATAAATATATTATTTTTGTATGGAAAAAATGTTTATATTTTCCTCTTCCTAGCATATTCATTTTGGCTTGAAACAAATTAGCAATAAAGATACTGCTATTTAAAAACTTGGGTGATATTAATATAAATAAAAATCTGTAGTGATATACTGGTATTTGTACTAATTTTTGGGCCGACTAATCATAATATAGCTCTTATTCTGAAAATGTTATACTAACCAATAACCTGTCAATGAATCCACAATTTTTTATAAAATTAAACTACTTGTTATTGTATATTTGTTTCAAGAAAAAATGAGTAAAATATGAAATGATAAATATTGTTATTAATACAACCATTGTACGAGTGTTAATATGTATAAAAATATATAGTTAACATAATTGAAGTCCTTTAGATAACACATGTCATATATAAGAACTGTTGAAAGTTGTGTGCCTTTGTTTTGAATTGCTAATATGCCTCGTCGCAGTGGCCATGGTTCTTCTATTTGTTTTTCTTCACTGAGAATGTAACATGTACATTTTGAACACAATGCTATAAGTTGAAAATCTTATGTGTTTAGGATCATATTGTAATAAAACTCGGCTTATCAATTATTCTTTGACCGAAAATGTCGCCAAATCGCATTAGCAACTAAGGCGGTTATTAGGTCGTACTTTATGTACGTAACTTATTTAAGACGGGAGAAAAACGAATAGGTGAGCTCTTGTGCATTGTCGAGTTTTGCTATAGACTATAACGCAAGATCGGTTTGCAAGAAATGCATTGGTTTACATAGGGACAATCAGACTTAGACCGATTTTTACCTTATTGTATAGCAATTTATACGTTTTTTCACAATGATAAGTGGTTTTATGTTGAGTTTTGATGTAAATTTTGTAAATATAAATCATAACTTAGGCATTAGTTGCTGATCATCAAGTTGTTAGGGGAACTCTTGAAGCGTCCGCGGTTGGTCCACTCGTGAGTGTATATATAGCCTAGGAGCAAGTACATTCATTAAAATTGAGTGTAGTTAAAAAACTAATAGTGGAGTAAACATTTATATGTGCATGACCATTCATGCCCGTTATATGATTTATTGGTCACATGTATGAAATATTTTATTTGTATATCTTGGTTTTTAGTAGAAGGTTCAAAGAACTCAAAACTCCATTTAGGCGTTTTTATAATATGCTAATGAGTGGTCTGTCCGTTTTTATCAAGAAGTAAGGGATAATGTACTGCGTGTCGTTGCTAGACGCTCACAAATTTCATGGCGGATTTTGATACTTAGCTCAATTAAAATAAAGCTCTTTTTAGCAAAGACATATGGAATTAGTAATTTTAGAAATTTGTAGAGAAAGGGATCGATGTAACCTAAGAGCTAATTTAATGAAATTAGGTTCAAAATCTTTCGCCATGGGTTTTATTAGCGTCGGCGAGGTAATGGAAGGATGGGTTTAGTGATTTCATAAAATAATTCAAGCTAGGTCCAATTTTATACAACTTTTATTCCAATCTGTGAAATAGGGTCTCCACTGACCTGGTGATAAGACAAGGTCTAGCTGTGTGCCATGTTCAAGTATATACCCTAATAGGAGCACATAGTGTACTGGACAGTTATTTAAGGTCTCTACTTCATACAGTACATTATCAGAAATGCTCTGAAATTAACTCCTTTCAAAATCAAAAAGAGAGAAGAAATTAATAATGAAAGATTACCTAGAACAGTTTCGGTGACGACATAATCTTATTTATCTACATTACAATCTGTTTTTCATTATTTATTACAAACCTTTAGCAACACTGTTTTTGTATAGCAAAACAACGAGCATTCGAATTTGGGCTTAACACCGTTTACAGTAGATTCATTTTACAGTGCCACGTATGCGTTCCACAATGCGTGCTGTTTTATGGTGTCAACACGAGCCAAACAATGCTCGTTCCTGTGGCTTGCGGGAGCAGTGTCGCTTCAACTGAGATAACTTCAGAGCACAACGCTAAAATGAATGCTCACCGTACTGAACTGATATACCTTGCATAGCTGGGACAGTTTATGACACATTTGCATCTAATGCACATTGGCCAGATCAGTTGGGAACATAGATAAACTGATACAGATATGCATGCTATGTAAAGATGTTTAGTTCGCAGCGCGGATTGTTGGCTTAAAAGCTTGTCGAGATTTTGAAGTCAGTGGGCCTACCCGTCAACTGTTCCTGTTCCAAGGTTATTCCAGCAGTGGAATAATTGTAACTAGCGTAATATAAAGTTTAAAGTCTCTTAGGCATTGTATAAATTATAGGTAACATGTCCAATTTATTTTAAAATTATTAGATGTGATTTGTAAATATAATGGAAAATTATTAAAAACAATATAGTTTATTATTTTTTTACGATTCTTGCGTTGTTTAGGCGCTAGTGTTTCCGTTAATTTTAAGGAAAAAAGCCTGAGTATTTATCAAAGGTTAATAAAAGTAGACGAATACATTCGTCGCGTTAAAATAATATTCATTAGCAAACATATTGCTTCTCGAATTTTGGAATTCACGACGTTGTGTTCCAAAATTCTTGGTTTCAATGTTGAGCATATTCCGATATCTTACAAATTTATCATTCATATTTAAATTGTGAATAACCAAACCACTTAATTTATTTGGCTATAGTGAATCATATTATTATAAAAGTGTAGCCAATTCGGTATTTTACTTAGTCATATAGCATCGGACATGAATATTGATAATATGTATAAAGTCTGTAAAAGCAATAAGTTCGCATAATGAATTATTGGCTTTATAATACCGAGCCAACAGCATTCTAGACATGACACGGGAAAATCTAATTACTCTTAGCAATGTTATGCGCTTACATAACTTTATTGAATCAAAATTTTAAAAATAAGTAATGTTACCAGTTTAAAAATATGTATTGGGATAATATAATCCATTTCTTATTTAATGAAGCATTAATTATTTATTGGATGTGGTCGTTGCGAGTGAATGAGACAAAATTATATCTACTGGAAGTAGCATAGCAGTGCATACATATAATCTTCATTTGTAATATTATTTGCTCAAGTGTACAAACTTGCTGGGATTGATAATAAAGTGACTTGAAAATCTACATATATCTTTATATTTTATTATGTATACATACAGGGTTACTTGCAAGTACTAGAACACTGACATCATAAGCAATGTTTTTCTATGAATTTCGACAAAATACATTAGAAACAAATGTTATTTTTTTCAATTTCTTCATAATTACCATATTACACTAGTAATTAAATCAATACTATAAATAACATCAAACAATAAAAAAGATACCAGCACGTCGCAGCGAGGAATGGTTCCCAGAAGGCTGACAGCATTACCCCTCTGCGCCGTCATGGCCATCCTCTTGTGCAAAGAAACTACCCGCCCTTTTTTCAATTTATTGCCCTGTCTCTCGTACGTCTATGTTTGGGCCCCTTCTTCCGTAGTTCCATTGAATGTCCCAATGATGGGACGATGAAAAAAAAACATTTCACCGTATACTCATTTACTTATGGGAAATGACAAAATTTACTTACTAGTTATCTATTGTCCGCCAACCCTCCACTTAAAGAATTTCTCAATCCCGTGTTTAAATCATAGATTTATTGACTAATTTAGTTTAAATCTTGACATTTAGATCATAACTTATATGTATTGTTTTCATCATTATTTGAATATGATGAAAATAATACGTATATGTCATGATGTAAATGTGATATAATCTGATATCATTAATTGTCTATAACTTTGCTTTCGCAAAAATAAGGGGGAGGCTTTAGCCCAGGAGTGGGACACATCACCTACAGGCTAGATAAAAAAAAACTGATTTCGCAGTAGCTGACGAGTGTTCATTGGAAAACATCTATACATGTACGCGATTGTGAATGAATAAATAAAATGTTCGATCCTAAGGTGCCTATAACCCCTGTAGCATTGCCACGTTAGAAGGCATCCACTTAAAATAATAATATGTATGAATAAAATATTACGAATTGTCAAAATTTGTAGAACAGACGCTGGGAGTTTGGGAGTTTATGGGAGTCATACGCAGTTGCTACCCTGTATTGTACAGTTACTTTTAATAATCAGGTTGGTAATTTACATTAGGATTGTGCAAACGAATTCAGATCTGAAAGGACGACTTTGAGCAATCGAAATGTTGAGTTGATTTTTTTTCATACTTAACGTCGCGTTTTTTTTGCTATTTTGAAAGATTTTATTGTCCTTTTTAGCACTGATAGTACATTCGCTAGGACTAGAAAACAAAGACTGTATATGAAAATAAACTCTTTAAAAAAATTGGGCAGTAAGCTCTAAGTAAATCGAAGCAGTAAGTAAATCGATAAATAAATGAAAAATCAACGGTGATTACAATATAAAATCAACGGTGATTACAATATTTTTTATTTGGTCGAAAAATGTACCAGGCGGCTAGAAGGTACAAAGAGGATGCGGGGTCTGTAAATTTGGGAGGCAGATGCGCGGACACGTGCGCGTGTCGACCAGGTATGGTCAAACACAAGGAATTATTGGTATCGTTATACAGGAAAAAGATCAGCGGTTTTTAATTTATAGAATCCCGTCTTTAATTTCGGCCTTTCCTATGGCCGAAGTAAATAACTTAGGTACCTATTGTTCCATGTCTTCAAGTCCTATAACTATTGATTGAAGATCTTTTATAAAAAGATAACGTTGTCCTATTTTTAAAATATAATTTATATTATTTATATTTATTTAAAAATAATATGTAACGGAATATAATTTCTATAATACATAACAAACCAAATTTCAAAAGTATGATACGCGGTTCAAACTCGCTTTTATATAAATCTCATTGTGTTCTGAATAAAATTAAAAAATTACGTTAGTATTGTTAGCATCCGGCAAAAAACCTGGCAGTCGAACCCAAAAAAATACAAAAAGACGTACCACGTGGATGCGCTCACACCACCTGGCCTAAACCTTTCAATCTGCGCAGATGTTATCCTTGTTATCCTAGATACCTTGAGGCTTAAGGTGCTCTCTCAGTCAACGTATGGTAACAAAGGCTTTTAATACCGTCAGCTGTCCCACCAGCTTGCGCCATAAAAAATAGGCCAATAACTTGGACGTTAAAGAAGTGAAAAAAAGAAATGTAAAGATGGCGGCAGGTGCGCCGTCAGCTGCGCACCTTGGTAATAATTGCGTTTCGCGCTTTTATTTTTGTTTACCTCACCTCACAGCCTGGCACCGGGTCAAAGACATAGCCTCGGGTAGTCTGGCCGAAGTTAGTAATTATTTAGGGAATATAGGGAATCTTGAGGCCATCACCTATGTCGTCATACTGTGAAATTGTATATACTATAAGGTTTTCTTGTCTGTAGGAGTACCGAACCCTAAAGACGGAGTTTACAAACTTTCGAACTCGCGAACTCTATGCAGTTCAAAACAAAAGAAATTATTATTATCGTCCCAAGTAATCCACCGGCCGACGTCGCTTGCGCATAGTGGGCAGTGTGTTGATCCCGCGCCGTCACCTGCTTCTGTAATTGCGGATAATTCCAGCCTGTCCCACTGGTTGTCTTGGCGTCATTCCGGTTCAAGGACAACATACTTTACCCTACTGGCCTAAGTATAATTCTATACTATCCATATCCATACTTCCAAACTCTATTATAAAATGTTATCAATATACATATAATAAAACTTTAAGTGGGCTATGTCTCTACGAGATAACAATTATGCAATATACAAATAGACAAAAATATAAAATTGTTTTGGCTTCTATTAGACAATAATATAAAATTGTTTTGGCTTCTATACTAATAGAAGCCAAAACATTTTAATATTTTTGTCTATTTGTATAGTCTTTTGGGTAATGAAAATGATTTTATGGATTAGTATGTATTTGCTTACAACCATAACAGAATCCACAGATTTATATAGACAGAGCCTGTAATACTTGCGGAAATAATAAAGGAAAAAAATATTTGACATTTTGGCCCAACCATATGTGGATTTAGCTCAACTATATGTTTCCCAACCGCACAAAGCTCCCTCATCACAAACTAACAGACAATGTATTAGAGTGCAATTACGAAAGTGCAGCAGGCCGGCAGGTGCATGTGCAACAAACTGTCAATACCTGGCCTGCAAGGTGCAAGGTTCTGCTAGTGAACGCGTTAAATGCTATTATGTACTATATACTTAATTTATCATTTTAAAAGAAAGTGACACAACATGTGGTTAATATTTTTAAAAGTATTTTAAAATGAGACATACCTTTTCGTTTGCTGCTTCATTCGCGTAAAAGGCATCTATCTACAAGTACGTTTTCTCATTCCCTAAGTAGTTATATTTATTTATCAAACGAAAGGGACGACAATTTGTATGATACAAAATCATCCGATGTTGGAGCGTTCAAATCGCACGTTATTGTGTGAATAAAGTCTAATGGTTTCATTTACTTCATTTTCAAATAGACGAAAGCCCGAAGAGTTATTTTTTTTACGCGCATTTGGATATAAAAAAGAAAATTATTATTTGGTGATAGAGTTGTGCACAATTGCAAATTGTTGATTTTTTTTCTATTTGTTGATCTAGATGAAAATGAAAACCGACATGAGATTGTGGTATGAAAAATTCATAACAAATGAACGCGTTTACTTCAACGATGTGCACGGCGAACGTCACAAACACAGGTCACGTCACCATGTAACCGACTGCGCAAAAAATTAGCTATGCAGAGCAGATGAAGGTTTCATTGAAGGTAATGCAACAAAATCGTTTTTTGTAAGCTTTTGATAAAAAATGTTTGCTTTAATTTATTCAAAACATATGTAATATAAAAATTATTTAGGGTTTATTCGTTATTGAACAAGCATTATGAAAGTATTTTTCTTCCGTTTGGATTTTTGGTTTAAAATATTGTAAACAAAACAACATGGCACCAACATTACCTCGCCGTAGGGTCACGTAATGTCACAGTCCTCCATTAAATAAATCAAAAGCGATTATGTGAAATAGAAATAGCGTGTTGGAGCCCCAAGCAACCATGGATCGATGGTGCAGACCCTTGTCAAAACTAGGTCATGTGCCCCCACAGCTCGCACCATCGCTACTAGGCTACCAGAAGCGTAGCAAGTATCCGACTTAATCCTACTGGATGAGACCTGTCAATCACACCGTAAATACTTTGAATCTTTCGGGTAGTTGAAAAACGAAAAACACTTAGGTCGAATTGGCACTACAGAGTAGGTAAAGTAAAATTTTGGAGGTACAGTGAGCGCTAAACACAAGTTAATAGCCATAGCTTTTTGGATTCCTATGATCTAGTTAGTAGTATCTCTGGTCGATGTCTAGAAAATGAAGTAGGGACATGCAGAAAAACAGAGAAGCCCTGCGCCGTGCATTTGTAAACCAAATCTCTTTTTACAGCGCTTCCAGGTTCTATACATAAAAAAATACCAACATAAAAAATTCTGGGTTAAAATTCCCACTCGGAATGTGGTTTTCATTCCGCAGGTTCGTATTTAAGTCACTTTGTAACTATATTATCTCAATCTACTTGTAAATGTTGTTAAAAATTGTATACAATACATACGAAGAAAAATGGGTTCTATTTTATTTTCTACGACAGATGAAAAGTGGAATTGTATTTATACGATAAAATGCATAGCACACTGAATAGTGTTAGTGCAGTGAATAGCCTGACCCTAAATAAAATTAACACTACGTTCCGTTTTTAGTTAGTAGTAGTAGTAGGAAGGAAGTCAAAACATGAGGAAATTATATCTATATGCATTTTCCTAATATTTTCCTCAACTATATCATAAAAGCACGTCACCCATGGTGTCTAATTGTATTACGTGCGTTTCATGGCAGGCGGGTCACGGGGGCGGAACCAGGTCGAGTCGATACCACGTGATCAAGCTTGCGTTCAAAGGGTTCGTGGGGTTCGTATTGAATCATTGTTTTATTTGCATTTGTTTACCGCGACTTCAGTCTTTTTTCTTATCGAGTGTGTAAGAACCCTAGTGTCAGATTATATTCAAGTCGCTTAGGTATAATTTATAGCAGTATGGTAAAAAGGCTTCTACAAGTCTGCGTGCCCTCGTATTGGTGGATTCGGAAATAGTGGTTGCTAGTCAAGGACTAATATATACAATAGCTTATGCGGGAATGCCTAGTTTGTCTATATATATATATTAAAGCCCTTTAAAAATTGTAACTTAAGAAAAATTGGTCCAGCATGAAAGGAATTTTGGTTTTATTAAAATACATATTCATATTACACGTTCACGCCTACCACTGACGGTATTACGTTTGACTTGTTTAGAAAATTCATGTATGTTAATTGTCAACCTATTTTGGTAGCATACATTTTTTTGGCTGATAGGAAGTGATTGTGTATCGCTGTTATATCACTTATGTACGTAGGTACATACCTATGTTAGAGCCACTTCCGATGCGACCCCGGGTCATCGCCCCTCGAGGATCCTTGGCCGAAATTCTCCTAATGATGCCCTCCAAGCGATTGAAGTTCAATCAATGACTCGGTACATAGAAAATTGCCACTCCCTGTTTTATGCTACCTTAGTACTCTTAGTGATAAAAAGTGGGGAAAAGTATGATATGAAAGTAAGCACTCGAAAGAAAGATGTGCTTTCAATTCAATGGATAAATACATTTTATTCGCATTACATACCTTACGTTGCCAAAATTGTTTCATTCTATGTAATTACCGTGACGACTCCCCTCTACGGATAACGATTCTGGAAATATGGACTTAGGTGCAAATATATTGATGCTTATGCGAATTTTCAATTATAGGAAAAACTATTTTTATTCATATTTCATCCAGAGTTGTTAAAGTCAACAAATTCAATATAAAATTTGACGACCTCGGTGGCGCAGTGGTAAAGTTCTAGCCACTGAACCGAGAGGTCCTGGGTTCGATCCCCGGTCGGGTCATGATGGAAAATGATCTTTTTCTGATTGATCCGGGTCTTGGATGTTTATCTATATATGTATTTGTTATGAAATATAGTATCGTTGAGTTTTGGTATCCCATAACACAAGTCTCGAACTTACTTTGGGGCTAGCTCAATCTGTGTGATTTGTCCTAATATATATATATTTAAAATACTTACTAACACTAAGAAAATAGGTTTTATTTATATGAAGAAGTGTAGAAAGATATTTGTATATTTAAACTCACAGTAATAATAAAATATAGCTTTATACGACATTACATAATGTCGGCGTCGCGCGTCGTCGGCGTAAAGTTGCGGACCAAAAACATAAATACATTATTCAAAATTATGCTGATTGGGACACGGAAATGAATAATGTCCCTAAGTTGAAGTAACTTGTAAGTTCATGTAAACCAAAACCGCGGGTCATTCCCCTCGATCAATCATAACTTGCTGTGCACAGTATATGTTGAAGATATGTGTAACGAAGGTCCAATTTCGTCGATGCTTTTTGTGTACTATATAAAGCTAGGATATTGGTTGTTTAATTAAATTTCCACGCGTACAATTGTACAAGTGCCAGTTGAAACTTATAGAGTAACGTATAGTAATAGTAATAGCTACGTAATTAACTTTTACTCGAGTCATCTATAGCTTATCTTTGATCATTTTATAATATTTTTATTAGCATTTAATATTTATTGTAATGCCATTGCAAAATAGACTAACAGACCTATTATCAAATGCAACGCAGGCGGCGTTGCATTTGATAATAGGTCTGTAATCCCGTGGGCGTACATCGTTAGTTATAACCTTATTTACTTACCATACGTATCATCGCACGATATCGATCAATCGGTGCCCCCAGTAGAATAAATAGATAGGTAAGGTATGAATTATATGCGTGATCAAACCATTTACCGTGCAACTGTTCCCTATTGTTACCGTTTTATACGATTTCAAGTTGAAAAACAACGACGACAGGAAGACAATACAAGAACGGTAAATTTTACTAAAAAGATTTTTGATTTTATTTCATAGATCGGTAAAACAGAGATTAAAGTTTGGTGATCATTAATTTACATTTGTATAGTTTTGTGTAGTTGTCATAATTTACAGGAGCTTATCTCAAGTTTCTTTTCCCTAAAATTGCATAATCATTCGATTAGAAAATAATGAGGATACAGCCACAAATAACAGTTACATGTTTTGATTTCACTACACTATAACAATTCCTCGACACGAAAGTTGCTATTAACTTTTTATTTGTTAGAAAATATATTGATAAACAGGTTATGTACCTACGTATAATATTTTGAATAAACAAAACTATGCAATACAAAAACAGGTACCAGGAGATCAGGTGTTGGGAGAGGCTTTATATTGATCTTCACCAGGGAACCATATCGCATTTGCCACAGTGTGCAAAACAAACGTAGGGTTGGCGGCCCTTTGATACCGAGTGAGTGCAACTCTACACATTATGAACTGGTGGTACACTGGGAGATAAGCTATAATTTTAATGACCGTTGAAGATGATGAGATCAGAGGGGGCAAACGACCGCAGGAAGATGTGATTTCAATATATTTATTGTCCAAGGGGAATATCTTGACTAAATATTAGTCATATTGAAATTTAAACAGTTTTTTTATTTTTCATATTATAGCTTTCAAAGCAGCACACGCTCGGTGTGGATGCACAAATCAAATATTGGCGCTGTCTGCCGTGACTCACCGGGCTACATAGTGCAGACAGACATACATACAACATTATTATATCTATATAATGGTGGTCTGAAAGCCTGGCGGCGGCGATACACTTTTTTATTGTAACATGGTTGGATTTTGTACAGGATAACTTTTTGAATATGATAAAAATATTCAAAATTTTACTTTTATGTGTCCAAATTCACATGTCGCTGGCCATTTAGCCAAAAAAACCATAGACGACTTAAATAAAAGCAATAAATATTCTTTGTACATCGATTGTCTTTTGTCCCACATTCTTCTGACCTTTTGTGCCGTTAGGGTCAGAGGTATTTGAGCGGGTGTCCTTTGCACAGCAGGTGAAAACTAATGGTTGCTGCTGATGGAATGTTGATAAAGTCATAGTGGGAAAATAAAAATAGACAATTACAAAAATTAAAATGTATCTGTTGACGCAGCCTTCAGTTTTTTTTTATAAATAATTTTAATGAAGTTAAGAATTGCAGTTAATTTTTCACTTTTATTTATATTGTGGTTTGTTATTTAACTAAAAAATGTTTATAAATTCTGCGGTGGATATATTTGTTAGAAAATTATTAATAATGCCGGGACACTTTGAATACGGACAAGCCATTATTTCGGGCGACCTTGATAAATTATATCACATTACCTGAATATTAGGAATATTATCGTGTGGCTGTCGGGCATAATAAGAAGATTTGTCATGATAAGAAGTACCTACGTTTATTTGGTTTTCGGGGTGTGTTGTGTATTGTGTATACAGAAACACTTTTTTATTTTATGGTAATAACAAAGTACTATATAAAAGGCAAAAGCTTTAACGGTCTCACTCAAGTTTATTCATCGAAGACGGTTGTTGTCACCAGAACATTGTACAGACAATCTGACGGCTTGTTGGCAATTGGCATCAATTACATTATTTTTCATCAATATTAATAAAATAGATAGCAATAGATATATATATTTGTTTCCTTCCCTACCTTATTGTGAGACTGCACACACTGCTCGACTACATCAACCCAGAAATGAACATAAAAGTCTTAAGAAATGTATGATCACAAAATGTTATTGTTTTACACCTACGTCACAACTCGTCTCGAGTAATCCTTTTCCTTGTACCATATTATCGTAAATCCCATGATTAGTCGTCACCAGGACCCTCCCTACAGTAGATATTCCTAAAATAGCCGCCCCTACCAGGGCCAAACAAAACCACCGCAAGGCTTCAAAGCCGACAAACCCTTGCAAAAAACCCATTAAAACAAACTAGTGGATAAAAGTGCTCGTCTAGCTTCGCCCTCGACGATATTAAATATTTAATTCCCGCTCAGTCTCCGGCCACAGTGCGAAAATTGATCTGTCTGTCTGTAAATGTGAGCTATGTTGGCTGTAGACAGAATAATAAGGATATAGGACTGACACTGTAAAAGTGCAGTTCGAAATTTGATCGCAATACATTCGATGAAAAGAACAAGATAACTTGCACATATTCATATTCATTTATTTCATAACAATAGGTACAATTGTGTTGAAAATTACACAAGCAATATCTAACCTACAATAATGCGATGTTAATCATTATTGTTGAATAGATATGGGTGGATTGTCACTCCTTCACGTTAAAACTACTGGACCAAATTCAAAATTTCATATACGAGTATAATTCACCTTGAAATAAAATCTGCTACTTGAAATTTCCACAAGAGTTCCCTTTTCGGGGCGCGGTTAGTAATTTTTGTAATATTATTTAATGGTACCTAATGCTAGTAGTATGTTTTTTGTTGGCATTATCAATTTTAGAGAAGTTATAATGTATATTAGATGAAGGAAAAATACCTACAATAACCGTTTATTGCACATAAAACAAAATTTGAAAATTAATTTATATACACAAAAGCGGCCTTATTTCTAGTTTTCCGTTTTTCTCTCTCATATTCCTTTTTTAAGGTGTACCAATAATAAAATCAAATAGATTCAGTTAGTTTCATCACTTAATTCTTTTTATAATCTTTAAAGATATATTTTTTTTGTTCCGGATTAATAATAAAGCATAGTTTCCTATGAGAAAAGACTCATATAAAAATTAAAATCTATAGTTAACGCTGCCAGTTAAATCTGCTCTATAGACTGCGTTGTCTATGGTCAACGCAGACGGGAGAAGGTCTAACTTTTGTTAGGGATTGACAAGGGCTTTCAGGCCACTTCAGAGGGTGATGTTGTAAAGATATATGTTTATACATATGGCTCGCCTAGCATCATAATTGAAATATGGCATACATTACGTCGTTATACATTTGATAGTGGCTACCTCTGCGGGATATCCCTTAATATTCATAACTTAATTTTGTTTGGAGGTGCCAATTACCCATTTTATAATCTAGGATGTTTAAAAATAAAAATTAAAAATCTCGCATACCAGACGACAGAAAGACACTTTCGAGCCTATCATTGTTACACAAACGAAATTCACGTTCATTCATTCTAACACTCATGCACTTAAGGTACTTTATATCCCGAAATTCCCATGTTGCTCACCGTCAGTAAATGAATGAGTCCGTATTCCCAATATTAATTATCTTATGAAATTATCCAAAATATGTCACGATATATTTAAAAAAATATTTGTACATAAAAAGTTTGTTTTGATTTACAAACTACAAGTTTGAAGTTTACAAGTTACGCAAGTTGAAGCCGTCTGAGCCTCCAGACAAACAAAAAACAGAAGTCGTTTGATCTGTACTTTGGGTTTCCAAACTTGTTTAAGTTATACGACGATGAACGATGTCGTCACAGTTTGGGAAGCCATCGCGGGAAACTCACATAAAGGTCGGATTCTTTTCAACAAGAATGTATCAGTATATGTCCACAGGTACCGTCTTAACTTTTCCTTACGTTATGCAAATATCACAATAGAAAAATTATTGTAATTGAAAGATAGAAAGTATATGCTGACAAAATATGAACAACTATAATTACTTTATTACTTATTTTTTCCCAGACGTTTCGGACCTTGTTACAAAGGTCCGTTGTTACACAGGTATATGGGGAATAAAAAAGGTATGCGTGCATTTAATACCTGTTGGATTATGCAAGGCCAAAGTTTAAAAGTTAGTTATATTAATAATTTTCGCATAATAATTCTAACAATATTAGCCAAAATATCTACCTTACATTGCATTTCCTTTTGAAGAAATTAGTTTGAATTTTCACATGAATTAAAAGTAAATAAATTCTAAGAAATTTACGATTTAATTTTCCTGCGTTTGAAGTTCTGCTTGGTAAACACGCACACGCAGAAATTTTCGACGAAAGCAGCACAGGATAAATCATTGGTCCAGGTCTGCCAATTTAGATGTTTCCAGTTCTTAGGAAAGATAATGCTTCAATGGTAACTTTTGAGAGCTTTCACAAATATTGTATAATAATCTTCGAATCTGTCTTTGATACATTATTTTATTCTTGATTAACTTGTTCGACTTCCTATTACTTTCTCACTTACCTATTATGTGAATGTATTTGTTTTATGTAAAAAGTAAGTAGTATATATGTATGATTTATTTAGTTACAAAAAAATCTATGAAAAAAAAATGAATTTATTATATAAAAAATTATATAGTCATCACAGAGCCAAGCACTCAGCCGAGTGGAGCGGGACAAAGTAGGTCGCCTGGGCGCAGCTCCGGTGAGGGATGAGCGCTCAGGGTGATTCGTGGACGGGTGCCTTTAGCTATATTTCAACCGAGTTGCTCTGGCCTCTACGTGAAAGGGACTACAGAGCCATATTTGAAAAAAAATATTTGATTCCTTCACGAAAATATTTATTGACGTAGTTCTAATTCTAATCAAGAGTGAAAGACGTTGTTTAGTTAACTATATGAGAATAAATTTTACCTTTAGTTAGAGATAAAATGTTTAAAATGTTAAATAAGAAATCTGTTGCCTGTGCTTTTAGGCCATGGTAGTACAGACATACAAAGTTAATGTTTTTTACATAAAGTTGTAGCGTACCAACCGGCAATATTGTTTTAAATTCTATAGGGACTTTTAAAATTCAAGAGCAAATCTAATGGTATTTTAGTCACGACTGTGCAATATCGATTCCCTGTCTGGACCTGCCGCGCTCGTGAGCGTACACTTTTCCGGTTGGCGCGAAAATTAAGTATTTCTTCCGTCAGACGCAGCGAAGGTAAAAAGTCTAGATAATCTTTTTTACCTTAGACTTAGGTTAATAGTTATTGAGGTTATGGAAACGTAGTCGTAACGTAAAAAATTTTTTTTTTTTTTTACAAAAGAAATGATACATTAAATTTGATTAATACCAAATTAAACGATTTTTTTATAGTAATCTTTATTCGATTCGTCATTACAGCTTAATGGCATATCGTATCAATCAGAAGGCTGAATGTTACAACAGCACGCAAACGAACGAGCGTAAATCAGGGGTTGTTGCCCCCAGAAACAGGAAGCGAAGTCGATGCACCCCGCACACACCCCATCTTTTATGTGTGGGTGACACGAATCCGAACGCGGAAGTACAACATTAACATACATTTTCCACTTACACATTGAAACTATAAACTCTGTTGGTACAAGTCTATAACGCACACGTTGATAGATTCTCCTAGATCGACTTTGAAGTGTGAGTGCCGCCGCCTTGTACGTATACGTTGGGGGTGTGGCGGTCGACGTGGAGTTTCAGAGAGACGTTGTGTGTGTGTGTGTGGTGGTGTAAATAGTAGTTGTGTGTGTGTTGGGAGATGGAGTCAGGAAACGCTAGCGCGGGTCGGCGATGATAGCTGCACTGCGGATGGACTTCGTGGAAACAATGCTTGTCTTTGTTTATTTTTCATTGTTTTAAAGTGGAATTGATTAACTCTCGATGACTGAATAGATGAACATAATAATTATGTAAAGTCAGTAAAACCAAATCCATTGATGTATTTTATTATCGATTTACTTACTGCTCTATTGACAAGCATTGAAAAGCCTAAAGAAAAATATATAATTACTCTTCTATGTATATAAAAGAGTTTATAAATTTATTTCATATCATACACGAGTAATTTTAAAATTTCCATTTAAAAGTTAATCATCAATTATTTCCGAGGTTGTCAGATTCAGGCAGACGGATAGATTGCGAGCACAATATTTTTGTAACGTTTCATTCCATTTCAACAGCACCTGAAACATCGAAGGTTTTGAACCGGGATTTAGTTTGCTACATTAAATGCAAATACATCCTATGTACGGGCGCGGCGCACGTGTTTGCCGCAAGAGGGTGTGTGCGGCGGCGTGAGGGGGCCGGGGGCGGTAGGTGCGGGGAAGCGTGCGGGGCGAGGGGGGCAGGGGGCCAGCCCGGCGCGCCCCCGTTCACGGCCAGGGGTCGTCGACCAAGCCCGGGCCCAGCCGCTACGAGCTACGGAGCTACGCCGTAGCTTCCTCTTTTGTTCGCGCTACGAGCCTGTGGACTGCTATTGGTTGATTTTAAATCGCTTGACACGTGGAGTGCTGGAGTACACCGTGAGTTTTGAATCACCTTTTGTTTGTTATTTTTGTTTTAATTAATTAATTTAATTAAAAATACATCCAGATTAAAACGCTTTTATGTGAAAGGATTTACGTTTAAAAATTGTAATATTTTATTTGCAAAGTAAGGCTTTTTGTTCATTTAAAAAATACTCGTTTTAAAAAACACACTTAAAATTGCAATAACTATATATTACTAGTATACATAAAACATGTTTAATACGGCACAGTTTATATTTTGTATTTGTATCTTTTAGGAAAATCCAAAGTAAAATTCGCACCAAAAACCTTCAAACCGAATACGACTTTTTGGTACGTGAGAAGAATGAGTGTGAATATCACGGACGCGCCGGACATGCCGGACACGGCGCCAGCGCTGGACCTGCCGGACGCTGCGCGGGCGCCGGTTACGGCACGGTCCCGGTTCTTCTCGAGAACTGTGCTGTACTGGATGATGGTCGTGGCGGCCTCCGCCGTCCTCATATACTACTATATACTATGGTTGATAGCCCTCAACGAATATTTTACAAAAGAAACGATGGCAATTTGGCTCGTCATATTTTGCAGTATTGACTTTAGTATTTTTTAATATTTTTTTACCGACTACTACGGCACAAATAGAATGTTAATGTACAAAAGTCTAATAACTGAAATAGTTAAGTTAGCAGAAATATCTACTATCTAATAACTAATAACTAATAAACAAGAACTATCTACTTATATTTATATTATATAGACGACCTCGGTGGCGCAGTGGTAAGGTTCTAGCCACTGAACCGAGAGGTCCCGGGTTCGAGCCCCGGTCGGGTCATGATGGAAAATGATCTTTTTCTGATTGGCCCGGGTCTTGGATGTTTATCTATATATGTATTTGTTATAAAATATAGTATCATTTAGTTAGTATCCCATAACACAAGTCTCGAACTTACTTTGGGGCTAGCTCAATCTGTGTGATTTGTCCTAATATATTTATTATTATTATTATATAGTTTATAGTGACCTTGTAGTACTGACTAAAAAAGATAAAAATATAGAATGTTATTTAAACTTCCAGTCACAGAATGGACAAAATCAACGATCATTAAAATAATAATCATATATTTCTGATACCTTTTTTTCTCTATACATCATTATCTGAATGTTTTTCTATATATTTTTGATAACGTAAATGTGCCAGCTACTATTTGTTTAAAAATTTAACCTAGAGACTAGAGTAGAGAAATAGAATCCAGTTGGATTTACCCACGTGCATATTTGTTGTTTAAAGTAGTTAATTGTATCAATGAACTAAATAAACTTGTTTATGTAGCAATAACATAGTTTAATTTCAATTATTTTATTATACTAAAAGGTATCGCGCCATGCGTGTGCGCAGCAGTATCGCCTTGGTGATTGAATGATTATTATGTAAACAATCAAAACATTACAACGAATTAATGATTTATCATTCATTTAAATTTCTAATATTCACGATATTTATTACTATTGCATACTTTATCAAAATGGCCGAGCGGTTTAGCCGTGAAAGCATGACAGACAAACTTTTGCATTTTATTATATTAGAATGGATTTTCCTTAACATCTGTATAGATGTTAAGGAAAATCCAGTTAAGATCATTTCTTATTGCTTAGCTTCTGCTTCCCTATTGCAAGCAGAAAACCTTATAATGATTTTATTAATTGTTTCATAAATTAACTAAACAATATAGTTTTAATGAAAACTTATGAAAATCCCTCTGAATTACCTATTTAAAAATATATCCACGATATTTTTACAATATTATTAAGCCTACAAATGTACCAGGGCAGTAGCGCCCTTTGCAACACTCGCTCCACAAGCCGGCGACACGCAACCTACTTCCATG
Source organism: Plodia interpunctella (assembly GCF_027563975.2). Taxonomy (NCBI): domain Eukaryota; kingdom Metazoa; phylum Arthropoda; class Insecta; order Lepidoptera; family Pyralidae; genus Plodia; species Plodia interpunctella. Next base: position 8,970,434 of record NC_071308.1, on the reverse strand, counting down.
CTAGGGTTTTTGGATCCCGAGCACGGGACGAGAAAGTGGTTGTATGGTATAATGCATTTATTTACCTTGATAACACCTTGACAATGACAGTTACACTTTTATTGTATGTATATACTAATTATTAGGTAATTCAGAGGGATTTTCATAAGTTTTCATTAAAACTATATTGTTTATTTAATTTATGAAACAACTAACAAAATCACAAGCAATAAGAAGTGATCTTAACTGATCTTAACAAGAAATATTCTCTACATCCATCATACATTCATAAATTATGGTTTCCGTACACATGCAATCAATGCTCAAAATCCACAATCGCGGAAAGCGCGTCATGGTTACATAACGCGGGGGTGGGGTTACGCAAGGCGGCGGTGGGGCGGGGGGGTTAGATCGATGCGCGGCCGTTCACCCGCCTGCAATGCGCCTCGTCTATAGCTGTGCACAACTCACAGTTTCTGCTACCCTGGTAAGCCCGGGGTAGATGGATTAATAAAATAGTTTTTTTGGAAAGTACTAGATGTTGATTTTGGAAAAAATCTCAAAAACAAATGGACCTAGAGACTGTGAAGAAGACTTTAATGATATTAAATAATTACATAATTATTTGCACCCATACCTACCAACAACTACACTTATCGCAAAGTTAAAATAGTCCTTAGAATGACAAAAATCTCTAACTCAAATTAGATTTGTAGATTATTTTTAATTAATGGTTATTTGTTCTAAACATTTTTGAAACCGTTTCCTTAATTGTATATCAATTTAAGCCTAATTTTCGTTACTATTTAAGAAAAATATGAATAACGAGTGACATTTACTACACAAGAAAATGTCTGACTATAGAAATTATTATGGATACTAAGGCTTTATTAAAAATCTTATCTTAGATATATCCCATCGCTTTGTTTAAATTCCGTGAATCAGGTAAGTACTTCACGAATATAATATTAATACAGTTCCGATGAATTATATGAAGCTTCAAAGTACTCTGTGTAAATAAATATTTTCCCGGAACATATTTAAATATTTCCAATCGAAATTACTATGAAGAGCTATGAAACGAGGACATGTTCAAAGTATATATTCAGATTGTTCGAGTATGAGGCGAAGTTAGCATTAACGTGGCGTGTCGTGGATTTTGTGTTCTGTTTATATACCACCACGACACTTATTTATTGAAGGCAGGTTATAACATAAATACTGTCTAGTAATACGACTTGATTTGAATAGTTTAATGTTACTATAAAATAATTTATGTATTTAAACTTTATTGCACACTTTCTGAAAATCACATTTGAAAGTTGGATCGATCGCATCGAAAATTGGAGGAAATTGATGAAACGAATTTCGATAGCATGAGAATCGACGCCCACTGCAATGGAGCACTGGCAGTGTTTCCAAGAAATCGCCTCGTGCAATGTGAATGAGCTTCTGGCCGGACGAGGGTCGGTCCGCACGTTCGTGCAAGCTGATACGATCTCTTTGTGATGCTGCACTCATTAATATAATTACTGAAAATCCAAACCTTACAAATTGTTTTCGATTGTAATGCATCGTCGGGAGAGCAATATCCTTTTTAATTTTGTAGACGGCGTATTTATGAATATGATAGTAATAACCTGCTATTTATTCACTTTTAATTACTCATAAGTACATACTTATTAATTATTCCTTAATGAGTCGATTAAAATTTCTTTAAGCTATAACGATAATTAGATTATCCATAAAGAGATTTGAAGTACGAAAAGATTGATTAACTGAACATACTTATGTACCTAATATTGTATATAAGTTCCACATAATTGATAATTAATTAAAACAAAATTTATCATCGATTATCTTTAGTTTAAAATAAGAAAGACATTTTCTAGTTTATGTTTTGGGAGATTTTTTTTGAGTCCTATACATGTTTTTCTAGTCAATTAATATATTTTTTTTTTACACAATTTTAGTTTCTCAAAACATTTGATACAATTTCCTGGTTAAAATGAAGAGGGTTGCGGCGGAGTGTCGTAGCACGTAGCGCTACGTGCCTACGCCGTAGCACGGCTACGGGCCGCGTGATGACTTCACAGTCTACGAAGCTACGAGTTCATTAATTCGTTTCTACATTCACATTTTAATCTTTTTTAAAGCTCTGTCCAAAATGGATTTGTGATTTCTGTATATAGCAGCATTTTGATAAGGTTTATTTTTACTTGCAAATAGTTCTAAGTAAACCTATACTTTCAGGTTTCAAATTGTATTGTGTATTAGTATTCCGTTCCTAAAGAGTGAAACATTTTACTGTATAACATTTTAAACATTTTATCCGTTTACCTTAAGACTCCACTGTCCGTCCGTTTGTCTGTCCGTCTACCAGGCTGAATCTCATTATAGGACATGGTGATAGGAGCACGGAATTATTTTTGAGACAGTTGATCACAGATGTATTTCTGTTGCCACTATATAACAACAAGTACTAAAAAACATAACGAAATAAATATCTAAGGGAGGCCATACAACAAACGTTTTTTTTTTTACCCGTTTTTATAGATTATGGTACGGAGTCATAGTGCGCGAGTCCGGTTCGCACTTAGCCGGTTTTATTTTATATAGCGTATTTGTTTTATAATTATTGTAATTGTAAAAAGTTAAAAGTCACAATAAAAAGTCTTCCGAATGCCCGTCTCAACGGCGGGCGTTCAGAAACCCTAGTTCTGAACTTCACTATAATGGCCTTGGCTACAAAATTAAATGAATTCAATAAGAAAAATTGTGTCTCAACCTATTTAAGTTATACAGCTTCAAGTGATTTTTCTAGGTAGCAGAATTAGTTATTGACACAGACAAAGCCGTGGGCGGAAGCCGGTAGGATGGTCATTAGAATATCATTTAAGTTGGAGTCATATAATAGAATCAATTTAATTGCGTGGGCGCAAATGCAACATGGTTATCGGTTTCTCAGTAGTTACGATTACATTTGTAAGGTAAAGCTAGTTTCGTTGGTAAGAAACCGCTTGATGTGAGGTGTCGAGAACATGAAGAGGAATTTTTATTATTTTGTTATCGTAATAATCAAGGACGTCTATTGTTTGCACTAGACACAGTTTGCGGCCCGTACTGTTAAATTAGTTTATGAGTGAACGAGATTTAGATATAAAATCAGAGATATATGTTGACACTTATGCATTTATTTCCGTCATTAATAAAGTAGGTACAGCATAAGTCCGAATGTTGGTTCCGTGACCCGTACATTATTAATTAATGGGATTATAGATTTGATATTTACGTAGGATTATAGATTTGATATTTAGTAACGTTATCCTCCTCTCTTCCTAATGGTGCCAACCATTAGGAAGAGAGGAGGATAACGTTAGAGAGAGATAAAACGAGAAGTTAAGATGGCGAGAGGTTAAAAATAGGAAAAGAAGTGTGATACGTGTTGATGGTGAAATAGAAAAAGTGGCTACAGTGGCTCTAAGTTTTTTTTTATTTTTGGAGCCCGGTTTAATTTAAATTTAGGAAAATTTATATGGTCGAAATTCCCAAAGCCTACAAAGTAGAGAGGCCGCAACACTAGGCTACAAAGCGAATCAAACCAATATCAAACAAATCCCTAATAAAAGCAACGCAGCGGGGTGCAGCGAGTCCAGACCTGACCTGCCCCAACGGGGTGTGTGACTAGTTGTATACATCCCTATAGTATACAGATTGCAGACTGGAGTACAAGCACTAAATTATACAGCACTAGGTTTATTGTCGACGGCGAACACTGATTGTGTGGAATTCTGAAATTTTAATAAGATTGTACGCTATTGAAGCTGATATTTATAGAGTTTCGTAAGAAATGTAATTCCCTGTATTTACGTTCCAAATCACAATTCATTTTCATTAAGATTTGAAGACGTGTTTTCAAAATGTTTTGTATAAAAATCGATTTTAATTCCAAAGATTACCCTACACAAAAACTTGCAAACACTTCCTCTTTGATAATATTAGTGTAGAATAACAAAACAATATATATATATTGCTTTAATAAACTCTTTCACCGTGTCTTTCACTCATTTGCATTCTTGGTCTTGATGCCCTAAAATCCGGAGATCGCGTTAAAAATAACTTAAAAGAAACGTATAGCACTTTTGAAATGCCGTCAATAATATTACTCTTAGTCGGCGCTTTGTACGACGTCCACGAGAGGATACAGTAGCGCTTTTCTAGGGCCATAAACCCCAAATATGCAGTATTGGATTTAAAGTCTTCTTTCGTAGCACTCTACCGCAATATCACGTATCAACGCCACCCATGTTCAACAAGAAATTCCTGTTTCATACCAAGATACCGTGGGATTTTGTCATTTCGTCTTAAACCAACGACCTTGAGTCTTTCTCTCAAGTCCCCGCACACCGTGGTGTCCCCCAGACTGTCTGCCGTCTAGACGAGGGGTACCAAGTGCATTTTTCTGTCTGGACCCCTCCTCTGTAAACCCTATCGCTTATGCGTGTGCGTTTAATTTTTAGATACACTATTTCAATTCTTATATTTATGGCTTAAAATTCAAATTTGAACGTTGAGAAAACCTTTCATGGAGATGAATGTAATGTTTTGATTGAAATGTGTGATTGAATTTTAATTACGAGAGACGAGACGGCTTATTTTTGGTCTGCGGCGTCGGTATGGATGTCGGTGTGTCCGCTTTGACCTGTTAGCAGGGGACTAGCTACAATACCTACAGGTATTACTTACAATACACCTATAAAATGTATCTGTATCACGAGCAAAAGCGATAGTTGTAAAAGTCACGTTCGATGCCTTTAGGCGAATTGAATGAAATCCCAAACTAGTGTTACTAACAAAATAACATACTGGACTAAAAGAAGAACTCAATAACATGTCTACAAACATCAACAACATCACAACAGCGTTACGAGGCTGCCCAGCCTATACTCCAAGAAAGATTTCAAAGCCAAGTTGCGCCAACACCATCTTTTTGTGCGTTTGATTCTTTTTTGCAGCAGAAAATTGAACATCGTGACATGACACTTGCTAACCATTAATTCGCCCGGTCGACTCGATCAAGCTCGATGGAATTATAGGTATCCGACGTAGTACCTACTACTACTAGTTATAGGAATCCGGGCAGATCTAGTTTTATTACGCGTTCAGGCCTGAAGAGGAATTTCGCATTTGTTTTGGTCGAAGGGTAAGCCTAGCTATAGCTTCTCCATTGTACTAAATGTTTTTTTTTTCACTACTGCAGCAACAAGCTTTAAAATTTAATCCTCTTTTGAAATACTTTTAGCTTTCTATTTAAAGACATGAAATCTAAACATTGAAAGAAAAATACCTAAGGATTTATACTATATAATGTAATATGTATATATATTTTTTTAAATTAAATGAATCGTAATGTAAATTTGGAAAATACATTTATTTCGTAAATTGTCTATTTTGCAAGAGTGAAGAGACGTTGGATGATAGACGTATGACGATGTGGACAGCTCCCAGACTACACGAGGCTCTTTGTGAGGTAAGACATTAACATGGGCTGCGTTTCCACCCAAATGGTAAGACTATATAATATCTGTACATATTACATAGTGTTACGTAGGATCAGTAATATGAACTATAGTTGACAGGAACCGCCAGTTTAATATGTGATGTGAAGCTTCAGGATGTTATTGTTTGAGTTTAGTCCCCATATGTATAGTGATAACATCTCTACAAACTCAGCGTCACTCCATTACTAATTTGTTATTGTAATTTCCAAAGTCACGACAAACCGCTACACGACGACGCGAGCGCAGTACGTAGATGACGTTTCAAAATAACTTCCAATAGTGGAAGCTTGTGTGGAAAATATACACCGCTAGCTAGCAGAAGCGAAATATGATGATAAAAATATTTTCCGGATTGACGACCACTACTACTAGGGTCGCAAGTATCCGAAGAGTTCTCTAACGAGCCTAATAAAAAGCGATCGATATGCCGCGGCGATAAATAGGTAGGCTAGATATCTGGACGGAAGTGGCTGCAGGTCGTTGCACATCCCGGCTACGTAATAGAGGGAAAGGGGGGTTGCACCCACCACCCGGTGCCCGGGCAAATGCCCCTCGGTTCATTATCAAAGTTCACTAGTACCATGCACACATATATATTGTCGCAGCCGCATTACGGTGCATTCACACACGAAGATGATCCAAATTTTCAAGACCTTCACCTCCCGCGTCGTTCCATACTAAATCGACAATCGGCGGGGGAGTTTTCGAGACTATCGCAGGTCATGGTGTATTGGTTTTGCTGGTGTCGGAGCGTACCGATGGTTGGCGGAAACAGACGAAGTCTGGGCGGCAGTTTTGACAGCTACCCCGGAAAATCTGCAAGGCGAGGAGGAAATGCGCTAGCCGCGGCGGCCACAACCTGCATTTAGCAACGATTTTAGACAATTTGAACTTTCTGAAGATGGAATAAGCGTGTGTCATATTCTCGTACGACAATACGGTTTCTTGACGTAGGTCACTTTTGTTACCTGTTTGAGAGAGACAACTACTTAAACAGGAATAAATCTTGATACAAATTATACTTACGATTTATAATTCTAAAA